>NW_019957565.1:292804-297750 GCF_002910315.2 Salvelinus sp. IW2-2015
TCCCTGATTAAGGGAATGACCCACCTGGTAACCCAGGTCTAAATCAGTTCCCTGATTAGAGGAAGAATGACCGGTCTAAATCAGTCCCTGATTAAGGGGAATGGAACCCTGACCTGGTGTCCCAGGTCTAAATCAGTCCTGATTAGAGGGGAATCACCCACCTGGGTCCCAGGTCATAAATCAGTCCCTGATTAGAGGGAATCACCCACCTGGTCCAGCTAAACAGTCCCTGATTAGAGGGAATCACCCACCTGTGTCCCAGGTCTAAACAGTCCCTGATTAGAGGGGAATCACCCACCTGGTGTCCAGGTCTAAACCAGTCCCTGATTAGAGGGGAATCACCCACCTGGTGTCCCAGGTATAAATCAGTCCCTGATTAGAGGGGAATCACCCACCTGGTGTCCCAGGTCTAAACCAGTCCCTGATTAGGGGAATCACCACCTGGTGTCCCAGTCTAAACCAGTCCCATTAGAGGGGAATCACCCACCTGGTGTCCCAGGTCTAAACCAGTCCCTGATTAGAGGAATCACCCACCTGGTTCCCAGGTATAAACTCAGTCCCTGATTAGAGGGCGAATAGAGCATCCCGACCGGTTGCATAACCGCCTGGTATGGTAACTGCTCGGCATCTGACCATAAGGCGCTACTGAGGGTAGTGCATACGTCCCAGTAAATCACTGGGGTCAAGCTTCCTGCCATCCAGAACCTATATACTAGGCGGTGTCAGAGGAAAGCCCACAAAAATTGTCAAAGACTCCAGTCAACCATGTCATAGACTGTTTTCTCTGCTACCGCACGGCAAGCGGTACCGGAGCACCAAGTCTAGGACCAAAAGGCTCCTTAACAGCTTCTACCCCCAAGCCATAAGACTGCTGAACAATTAATTAAATGTCTACCCGGACTATTTACATTGACACCCCACCTCACCCCTCCATTTGTTTTTCACACTGCTGCTACTCACTGTTTATTATCTATGCATAGTCACTTCACCCCTACCTACATGTACAAATTACCTCGATTAACCCATACACCCACACATTGACTCAGTACCGGTACCCCCTGCATTTAGCCTCGTTATTATTATTTTATTGTTTTACTTGTTATTATTTTTTACTTTAGATTATTTGGTAAATATTTTCTTAGCTCTTTCTTGAACTGCACTGTTGGTTAAGGGATTGTAAGGAAGCATTTCACTGTAAGGTCTATACCTGTTGTATTCGGCGCAAGTGACAAATCGTTGTTGATTTGATTTGATTGGTGCTGTGACTTTAATAGATCACAGGGCTGATGTCCATCAGATTTGGATGAAAGGGCATGGATGAAGCCTGAGATCTGAGGACATCAGCCCTGTGTGTTTCTCTATTGGTACTGTATCAGAATCTAATATCCATTTTCAAGCACAATGGACAACCTTCTGGTTAACATTTCTTAACAAAGTTGTGTGAATTGCTTGCTCTCATATTGTCAGCTCCTTCGTCAGGGTCGAGCTCTTCCGGGGGAGAACAAATTGCTGTGAGAAGTTACACGGGTCTAGCCCTGGCCATCTCACACATTACATGGATGTGAACAGATGTATTGCTGCTCGGCAGAGTAAGTCGTAGCGTTAAGACAGTCCAGCTGAAGGTTTAATTATTGTGTCAGATGACGAGCCTCCAGGCAGAGGGGAGAAAATAACGAGGCGAATTAACGTCATTTCACTGTTGCTGACAGCTAATTAAGATTAAAATGGCTACCATAGCAAAACAATAAGACGGACAGACAATTACACTCCGCTCTGAACTTGAGATGGGAAGTTCCTAAAGGGTAAATTACACGTCTGGAGTTGACTAGAAAAGTTTTACTCTGAGGAATGTTTTGTTTGTGCGTGTGGGTCATTTCAGGACTACTGGGACAGTATTCATGAAATCTCTCAGAGTAGGAGTGCTAATATAATATATATATATACAGTGGGGAGAACAAGTATTTGATACACTGCCGATTTTGCAGGTTTTCCTACTTACAAAGCATGTAGAGGTCTATAATTTGTTATCATAGGTACACTTCAACAGTGAGAGAATCTAAAACAAAAATCCAGAAAATCACATTGTATGATTTTTAAGTAATTTATTTGCATTTTATTGCATGACATAAGTATTTGATCACCTACCAACCAGTAAGAATTTCGGCTCTCACAGACCTGTTAGTTTTTCTTTAAGAAGCCCTCCTGTTCTCCAACAGAGAGGACGATTACTCTGGGCACGCTTTTCATCCGAACGTGAAAATGCTGCCCCTATCCACCTAAACTGGGCCGGTTATTCACAAAGCGTCTCAAAGTACAAGTGATGATCTAGGTTCAGCTTTGTTTTTCAGATTAATGAATAAGCGGGAACTGATCTTATATCAGGTGGTCCTCTTTGGTTCAGTTAGTAGAACATGGTCCTCTGTAGTAGAGTTGGTAGAACATGGTCCTCTGTAATTCAGTTAGTAGAACATGGTCCTCTGTAGTTCAGTTAGTAAACATGGTCCTCTGTAGTTATTAGTCGAAAATGGTCTCTGTATTTCAGTCAGTAGAACATGGTCCTCTGTAGTTCAGTTAGTAGAACATGGTCCTCTGTAATTCAGTTAGTCGAAAATGGTCCTCTGTATTTCAGTCAGTAGAACATGGTCCTCTGTAGTTCAGTTAGTAGAACATGGTCCTCTGTAGTTCAGTTAGTAGAACATGGCCCTCTGTAGTTCAGTTAGTAGAACATGGTCCTCTGTAGCTCAGTTGGTAGAACATGGTCCTCTGTAGTTCAGTTAGTAGAACATGGTCCTCTGTAGTTCAGTTAGTAGAACATGGTCTCTGTAGTTCAGTTAGTAGAACATGGTCCTCTGTAGTTCAGTTAGTAGAACATGGTCCTCTGTAGTTCAGTCAGTAGAACATGGTCCTCTGTAGTTCAGTTAGTAGAACATGGTCCTCTGTAGTTTAGTCAGTAAAACATGGTCCTCTGTAGTTCAGTTAGTAGAACATGGTCCTGTAGTTCAGTTAGTAGAACGTGGTCCTCTGTAGTTCAGTTAGTAGAACATGGTCCTCTGTAGTTCAGTTAGTAGAACATGGTCCTCTGTAGTTCAGTTAGTAGAACATGGTCCTCTGTAGTTCAGTTAGTAGAACATGGTCCTCTGAAGTAAAAAAAACAACTAATTTTAATATAATTTATCCCCCAAAAATTCAACTATCACTCTTCACTTTTAATTTCTATCCAACAATGTCACCAAGCTTCTCAACACATAGACCCCATAATGCTCTGTAGCACAATCCCAATACAACACACTAGGTTCATTCTCTGATATAAATCTATGATTGGATGGACAACATGTCAGTTCATACTGCAAAAGCCTAAATGGGTTGGAGACGTCCTCCGAAGTGGTCATAATTACCATGTTATTCTATGGAAGGGGGTGAGGCCTACGAGCCTCCTAAGTTTTCTATTGAAGTCAATGTAGCTGTCCTCTGGCTACACCGTGGTGCTACCCAAGTCATTGCTGCTGAAGTTACTGTATGCAAAACAGTGTATTTAATCAATTATTTGGTGACATATGAATATTTTTAGTACAGTTCTTTATCTAAATGGAGAACTTTTTTAATGTTTCACTATTTTTTTTTTTTTTTTTCACTGAGGAGGATGGTCCTCCCTTTTTCCTCTGAGGAGCCTACACTGGTGTATATACAGTGGGGAGAACAAGTATTTGATACACTGCCGATTTTGCAGGTTTCCTACTTACAAAGCATGTAGAGGTCTGTAATTTTTATCATAGGTACTTCAACTGTGAGAGACGGAATCTAAAACAAAAATCCAGAAAATCAAATTGTATGATTTTTAAGTAATTAATTTGCATTTTATTGCATGACATAAGTATTTGATACATCAGAAAAGCAGAACTTAATATTTGGTAAAGAAGGATTTTGGCCCACTCCTCCATACAGACCTTCTCCAGATCCTTCAGGTTTCGGGGCTGTCGCTGGGCAATACGGACTTTCAGCTCCCTCCAAAGATTTTCTATTGGGTTCAGGTCTGGAAACTGGCTAGGCCACTCCAGGACCTTGAGATGCTTCTTACGGAGCCACTCCTTAGTTGCCCTGGCTGTGTGTTTCGGGTCGTTGTCATGCTGGAAGACCCAGCCACGACCCATCTTCAATGCTCTTACTGAGGAAGAAGGTTGTTGGCCAAGATCTCGCGATACATGGCCCATCCATCCTCCCCTCAATACGGTGCAGTCGTCCTGTCCCTTTGCAGAAAAGCATCCCCAAAGAATAGTTTCCACCTCCATGCTTCACGGTTGGGATGGTGTTCTTGGGGTTGTACTCATCCTTCTTCTCCTCCAAACACGGCGAGTGGAGTTTAGACCAAAAAGCTCTATTTGTCTCATCAGACCACATGACCTTCTCCCATTCCTCCTCTGGATCATCCAGATGGTCATTGGCAAACTTCAGACGGGCCTGGACATGCGCTGGCTTGAGCAGGGGACCTTGCGTGCGCTGCAGGATTTTAATCCATGACGGCGTAGTGTGTTACTAATGGTTTTCTTTGAGACTGTGGTCCCAGCTCTCTTCAGGTCATTGACCAAGTCCTGCCGTGTAGTTCTGGGCTGATCCCTCACCTTCCTCATGATCATTGATGCCCCACGAGGTGAGATCTTGCATGGAGCCCCAGACCGAGGGTGATTGACCGTCATCTTGAACTTCTTCCATTTTCTAATAATTGCGCCAACAGTTGTTGCCTTCTCACCAAGCTGCTTGCCTATTGTCCTGTAGCCCATTCCAGCCTTGTGCAGGTCTACAATTGTATCCCTGTGTCCTTACACAGCTCTCTGGTCTTGGCCATTGTGGAAGGTTGGAGTCTGTTTGATTGAGTGTGTGGACAGGTGTCTTTTATACAGGTAACGAGTTCAAACAGGTGCAGTTAATACAGGTAATAAGTGGAGAACAGA
>NW_019957565.1:297775-305320 GCF_002910315.2 Salvelinus sp. IW2-2015
CAATGAGATTGAACAACTACAAACATCAGATTTCCCACTTCCTGGTTGGATTTTTCTCATGTTTTGCCTGCCATATGAGTTCTGTTATACTCACAGACATCATTCAAACAGTTTTAGAAACTTCAAGTGTTTTCTATCCAATACTACTAATAATATGCATATATAGCTTCTGGGCCTGAGTAGTAGGAAGTTTACTCTGGGCACGCTTTTCATCCGAACGTGAAAATGCTGCCCCCTATCCACCTAAACTGGGCCCGTTATTCACAAAGCGTCTCAAAGTACAAGTGATGATCTAGGTCAGCTTGTTTTTTCAGATTATAATGAATAAGCGGGAACTGATCTTATATCAGGTGGTCCTCTTTGGTTCAGTTAGTAGAACATGGTCCTCTGTAGTAGAGTTGGTAGAACATGGTCCTCTGTAATTCAGTTAGTAGAACATGGTCCTCTGTAGTTCAGTTAGTAGAAACATGGTCCTCTGTAGTTCAGTTAGTCGAAAATGGTCCTCTGTATTTCAGTCAGTAGAACATGGTCCTCTGTAGTTCAGTTAGTAGAACATGGTCCTCTGTAATTCAGTTAGTCGAAAATGGCCTCTGTATTTCAGTCAGTAGAACATGGTCCTCTGTAGTTCAGTTAGTAGAACATGGTCCTCTGTAGTTCAGTTAGTAGAACATGGTCCTCTGTAGTTCAGTTAGTAGAACATGGTCCTCTGTAGCTCAGTTGGTAGAACATGGTCCTCTGTAGTTCAGTTAGTAGAACATGGTCCTCTGTAGTTCAGTTAGTAGAACATGGTCCTCTGTAGTTCAGTTAGTAGAACATGGTCCTCTGTAGTTCAGTTAGTAGAACATGGTCCTCTGTAGTTCAGTCAGTAGAACATGGTCCTCTGTAGTTCAGTTAGTAGAACATGGTCCTCTGTAGTTTAGTCAGTAAAACATGGTCCTCTGTAGTTCAGTTAGTAGAACATGGTCTCTGTAGTTCAGTTAGTAGAACGTGGTCCTCTGTAGTTCAGTTAGTAGAACATGGTCCTTGTAGTTCAGTTAGTAGAACATGGTCCTCTGTAGTTCAGTTAGTAGAACATGGTCCTCTGTAGTTCAGTTAGTAGAACATGGTCCTCTGTAGTAAAAAAAAAACTAATTTTAATATAATTTTATCCCCCAAAAATTCAACTATCACTCTTCACTTTTAATTTCTATCCAACAATGTCACCAAGCTTCTCAACACATAGAACCCCCATAATGCTCTGTAGCACAATCCCAATACAACACACTAGGTTCATTCTCTGATATTAAATCTATGATTGGATGGACAACATGTCAGTTCATACTGCAAAAGCCTAAATGGGTTGTGAGGACGTCCTCCGGAAGTGGTCATAATTACCATGTATTTTCTATGGAAGGGGGTGAGGCCTACGAGCTCCTAAGTTTTCTATTGAAGTCAATGTAGCTGTCCTCTGGCTACACCGTGGTGCTACCCAAGTCATTGCTGCTGAAGTTACTGTATGCAAAACAGTGTATTTTAATCAATTATTTGGTGACATATGAATATTTTTAGTACAGTCTTTATCTAAAATGGAGAACTTTTTTAATGTTCACTATTTTTTTTTTTTTTATTTCACTGAGGAGGATGGTCCTCCCTTTTTCCTCTGAGGAGCCTACACTGGTGTATATACAGTGGGGAGAACAAGTATTTGATACACTGCCGATTTTGCAGGTTTTCCTACTTACAAAGCATGTAGAGGTCTGTAATTTTTATCATAGGTCACTTCAACTGTGAGAGACGGAATCTAAAACAAAAATCCAGAAAATCAAATTGTATGATTTTTAAGTAATTAATTTGCATTTTATTGCATGACATAAGTATTTGATACATCAGAAAAGCAGAACTTAATATTTGGTACAGAAGGATTTTGGCCCACTCCTCCATACAGACCTTCTCCAGATCCTTCAGGTTTCGGGGCTGTCGCTGGGCAATACGGACTTTCAGCTCCCTCAAAGATTTTCTATTGGGTTCAGGTCTGGAGACTGGCTAGGCCACTCCAGGACCTTGAGATGCTTCTTACGGAGCCACTCCTTAGTTGCCCTGGCTGTGTGTTTCGGGTCGTTTCATGCTGGAAGACCCAGCCACGACCCATCTTCAATGCTCTTACTGAGGAAGAAGGTTGTTGGCCAAGATCTCGCGATACATGGCCCCATCCATCCTCCCCTCAATACGGTGCAGTCGTCCTGTCCCTTTGCAGAAAAGCATCCCCAAAGAATGAGTTTCCACCTCCATGCTTCACGGTTGGGATGGTGTTCTTGGGGTTGTACTCATCCTTCTTCTTCTCCTCCAAACACGGCGAGTGGAGTTTAGACCAAAAAGCTCTATTTTTGTCTCATCAGACCACATGACCTTCTCCCATTCCTCCTCTGGATCATCCAGATGGTCATTGGCAAACTTCAGACGGGCCTGGACATGCGCTGGCTTGAGCAGGGGACCTTGCGTGCGCTGCAGGATTTTAATCCATGACGGCGTAGTGTGTTACTAATGGTTTTTTTTTGAGACTGTGGTCCCAGCTCTCTTCAGGTCATTGACCAAGTCCTGCCGTGTAGTTCTGGGCTGATCCCTCACCTTCCTCATGATCATTGATGCCCCACGAGGTGAGATCTTGCATGGAGCCCCAGACCGAGGGTGATTGACCGTCATCTTGAACTTCTTCCATTTTCTAATAATTGCGCCAACAGTTGTTGCCTTCTCACCAAGCTGCTTGCCTATGTCCTGTAGCCCATTCCAGCCTTGTGCAGGTCTACAATTGTATCCCTGATGTCCTTACACAGCTCTCTGGTCTTGGCCATTGTGGAGAGGTTGGAGTCTGTTTGATTGAGTGTGTGGACAGGTGTCTTTTATACAGGTAACGAGTTCAAACAGGTGCAGTTAATACAGGTAATAAGTGGAGAACAGGAGGGCTTCTTAAAGAAAAACTAACAGGTCTGTGAGAGCCGAAATTCTTACTGGTTGGTAGGTGATCAAATACTTATGTCATGCAATAAAATGCAAATAAATTACTTAAAATCATACAATGTGATTTTCTGGATTTTTGTTTTAGATTCTCTCACTGTTGAAGTGTACCTATGATAACAAATTATAGACCTCTACATGCTTTGTAAGTAGGAAAACCTGCAAAATCGGCAGTGTATCAAATACTTGTTCTCCCCACTGTATTATATATATTATATTAGCACTCCTACTCTGAGAGATTTCATGAATACTGTCCCAGTAGTCCTGAAATGACCCACACGCACAAACAAAACATTCCTCAGAGTAAAATTTTCTAGTCAACTCCAGACGTGTAATTTACCCTTTAGGAACTTCCCATCTCAAGTTCAGAGCGGAGTGTAATTGTCTGTCCGTCTTATGTTTGCTATGGTAGCCATTTTAATCTTAATTAGCTGTCAGCAACAGTGAAATGACGTTAATTCGCCTCGTTATTTTCTCCCCTCTGCCTGGAGGCTCGTCATCTGACACAATAATTAAACCTTCAGCTGGACTGTCTTAACGCTACGACTTACTCTGCCGAGCAGCAATACATCTGTTCACATCCATGTAATGTGTGAGATGGCCAGGGCTAGACCCGTGTAACTTCTCACAGCAATTTGTTCTCCCCGGAAGAGCTCGACCCTGACGAAGGAGCTGACAATATGAGAGCAAGCAATTCACACAACTTTGTTAAGAAATGTTAACCAGAAGGTGTCCATTGTGCTTGAAAATGGATATTAGATTCTGATACAGTACCAATAGAGAAACACACAGGGCTGATGTCCTCAGATCTCAGGCTTCATCCATGCCCTTTCATCCAAATCTGATGGACATCAGCCCTGTGATCTATTAAAGTCACAGCACCAATCAAATCAAATCAACAACGATTTGTCACTTGCGCCGAATACAACAGGTATAGACCTTACAGTGAAATGCTTCCTTACAATCCCTTAACCAACAGTGCAGTTCAAGAAAGAGCTAAGAAAATATTTACCAAATAATCTAAAGTAAAAATAATAACAAGTAAAACAATAAAATAATAATAACGAGGCTAAATGCAGGGGGTACCGGTACTGAGTCAATGTGTGGGTGTATGGGTTAATCGAGGTAATTTGTTACATGGTAGGTAGGGGTGAAGTGACTATGCATAGATAATAAACAGTGAGTAGCAGCAGTGTGAAAAACAAATGGAGGGGTGAGGTGGTGGGTGTCAATGTAAATAGTCCGGGTAGACATTTAATTAATGTGTCAGCAGTCTTATGGCTTGGGGGTAGAAGCTTAAGGAGCCTTTGTTAGACTTGGTGTCCGTACCGCTGCCGTATAGGCAAAAAGAACTCATTGCCTTTCTAATATACAGTGTAAATGGGGTCATATTGCACTTCCTAAGGCTTCCACTAGATGTCAACAGTCTTTAGAACCTTGTTTGATGCTTCTACTGTGAAGTCGGGGTGAATGAGAGCTGAATCAACCAGATGTCTGGCAGAGTGGCATGAGCTGATCATGCGCGCACACGTGAGAGCAATCTGCGTTCCTTTTCCTTTCTAAAGACAAAGGAATTCTCCGGTTGGAACATTATTGAAGATATATGTTAAAAACATCCTAAAGATTGATTCTTTACATCGTTTGACATTTTTCTACGAACTGTAATATAACTTTTTGAACTTTTCGCCGGAACTTTCGCCTGGACTTGCCCGCGCCTCGTGAGTTTGGATTTGTTTACCAAACGTGATAACAAAAGGAGATATTTGGACATAAATGATGGACTTTATCGAACAAAACAAACATTTATTGTGGAACTGGGATTCCTGGGAGTGCATTCTGATGAAGATCATCAAAGGTAAGTGAATATTTATAACGCTATTTCTGACTTTTACTGACTCCACAACATGGCGGGTATCTGCATTGCTTGTTTTTGTGTCTGAGCGCCGTACTCGGATTATTGCAAGGTTTGCTTTTTCCGTAAAGCTTTTTTGAAATCTGACACAGCGGTTGCATTAAGGAGAAGTATATCTATAATCCTGTGCATAATAGTTGTATCTTTTATCAAAGTTTATTTTGAGTTTTTCTGGAAATTAATGTGGCTCTGAAAATTCGCCGGATGTTTTTGAGGCACAACATTACTGACCATAAAGCGCCAATGTAAACTGAGATTTTTGGATATGAAAATGAACTTTATCGAACAAAACATACATGTATTGTGTGACATGAAGTCCCATGAGTGTCATCTGATGAAGATCATGAAAGGTTAGTGATTAATTTCTACYTTTTGTGACTCCTTTCTATGGCTGGAAAATGGCTGTGTGTGTTTTTGTGACTAGGCTCTGACCTAACATAATCAGATAATGTGCTTTCGCTGTAAAGCCTTATTGAAATCGGACATGATGGCTAGATTAACAAGAAGTTAAGCTTTAATTTGGTGTATTGCACTTGTGAATGTATGAAAGTTACATATTTAAAAAATATATTTTAGAATTTCGCGCTCTGCCTTTTCAGCGGAATGCTGTCAAAGCCATAAGAAGTTTTAAGATGCAATCTGTGAATAGCAGTCGTTCATTGGGTTGTCCAGTTTGTGTAATGAAAGATTTCAGATCAATACTGATTCAATATTTCAGATGTGAGGGTTTATTTGATTCAGATTTGGTCATGTTTAAGGTATCCTTGACGATGCATCGAGCTGTGTCCTTGGGAACAACTGTGTGCTGTGGATACTAAGGAAGGTTATCGTCAAGGGTATATGTGGCAGTTTTTTAAATCATCCTGTTGTCCACTAAGCCTGTGAATGTCAGTCATCCACTGTGTGAATGTCAGTCATCCACTGTGTGAATATCAGTCATCCACTGTGTGGAAGTATCATCCACAGTGTGAATATCAGTCATCCACAGTGTGAATGTCAGTGATCCACAGTGTGAATATCAGTCATCCACAGTGTGAATGTCAGCCATCCACAGTGTGAATGTCAGTCATCCACTGTGTGAATGTCAGTCATCCACAGTGTGAATATCAGTCATCCACAGTGTGAATATCAGTCATCCACAGTGTGAATGTCAGTCATCCACAGTGTGAATATCAGTCATCCACAGTGTGAATATCAGTCATCTACAGTGTGAATGTCAGTCATCCACAGTGTGAATGTCTGTCATCCACAGTGTGAATGTCAGTCATCCACAGTGTGAATGTCAGTCATCCACAGTGTGAAATGTCAGTCATCCACAGTGTGAATATCAGTCATCCACAGTGTAAATGTCAGTCATCCACAGTGTGAATATCAGTCATCCACTGTGTGAATCCAGTCATCCACAGTGTGAATGTCAGTCATCCACAGTGTGAATATCAGTCATCCACAGTGTGAATGTCAGTCATCCACAGTGTAAATGTCAGTCATCCACAGTTGTGAATATCAGTCATCCACAGTGTATGTCAGTCATCCACAGTGTGAATGTCAGTCATCCACAGTGTGAATATCAGTCATCCACAGTGTAAATGTCAGTCATCCACAGTGTGAATGTCAGTCATCCACAGTGTGAATATCAGTCATCCACAGTGTAAATGTCAGTCATCCACAGTGTGAATATCAGTCATCCACTGTGAATGTCAGTCATCCACAGTTGAATGTCAGTCATCCACAGTGTGAATATCAGTCATCCACAGTGTGAATGTCAGTAATCCACAGTGTAAATGTCAGTCATCCACAGTGTGAATATCAGTCATCCACGTGTGAATGTCAGTATCCACAGTGTGAATGTCAGTCACCACAGTTGAATATCAGTCATCCACAGTGTGAATGTCAGTCATCCACAGTGTGAATGTCAGTCATCCACAGTGTGAATGTCAGTCATCCACAGTGTGAATGTCAGTCATCCACAGTGTAAATGTCAGTCATCCACAGTGTGAATGTCAGTCATCCACAGTGTAAATGTCAGTCATCCACTGTGTATGTCTATTTTTGCAGTAATCTGTGTTTTGTTACTGCAGAAGTTGTCATATTGAAGTTCAGGCCATATGGGTGACTGTAACCCGTACCCATAGTCAGTCCATTGATCCAGTACCCCTGTATATTTTCTAAAGGCAGGTAATTCATGCTATGGCTGCTGGTTTCTGGCTGCTGGTTTCTGGCTGTGGTTTGCTGGCTGCTGCTGCTGGTTTCTGGCTGCTGGCTGCTGGTTTCTGGCTGCTGGCTGCTGGTTTCTGGCTGTGGTTGCTGGCTGCTGGCTGCTGGTGCTGGTTGCTGGCTGCTGGTTTCTGGCTGCTGGTTTCTGGCTGCTGGCTGCTGGCTGCTGGCTGCTGGTTGCTGGCTTCTGGTTGCTGGCTGCTGGCTGCTGGTTGCTGGCTGCTGGCTGCTGGTGCTGGCTGCTGGCTGCTGGTTGCTGGCTGCTGGCTGCTGTGCTGGCTGCGCTGCTGGTTTCTGGCTGCTGGTTTCTGGCTGCTGGTTGCTGGCTTGCTGGCTGCTGGCTGCTGGCTTCTGGTTGCTGGCTGCTGGCTGCTGGTTGCTCCTGGTTGCTGACTGCTTTGTTGCTGGCTGCTGGCTGCTGGTTGTGA
>NW_019957565.1:305345-315469 GCF_002910315.2 Salvelinus sp. IW2-2015
AGAGAGAGATATTTAGTCAAATGTCTACTGTTTTGCTGTGATCTGGTGCTTCTGTCACCAACCAAGGAGGGCCTACAGCAGCACCTAGATCTTCTGCACAGATTCTGTCAGACTGGGCCCTGACAGTAAATCTCAGTAAGACAAAATAATGGTGTTCCAAAAAGGTCCAGTCACCAGGACCACAAATTCCATCTAGACACCGTTGCCCTAGAGCACACAAAAAACTATACATACCTCGGCCTAAACATCAGCACCACAGGTAACTTCCACAAAGCTGTGAACGATCTGAGAGACAAGGCAAGAAGGGCCTTCTATGCCATCAAAAGGAACATAAAATTTCAACATACCAATTAGGATCTGGCTAAAAATACTTGAATCAGTCATAGAGCCATTGCCCTTTATGGTTGTGAGGTCTGGGGTCCGCTCACACAACCAAGATTTCACAAAATGGGACAAACACCAAATTGAGACTCTGCATGCAGAATTTCGCAAAAATATCCTCGTGTACAACGTAGAACACCAAATAATGCATGCAGAGCAGAATTAGGCCGATTCCCACTAATTATCAAAAATCCAGAAAAGAGCCGTTAAATTCTACAACCACCTAAAAGGAGCGATTCCCAAACCTTCCATAACAAAGCCATCACCTACAGAGAGATGAACCTGGAGAAGAGTCCCCTAAGCAAGCTGGTACTAGGGCTCTGTTCACAAACACAAACACACCCCACAGAGCCCCAGGACAACAGCACAATTAGACCCAACCAAATCATGAGAAACAAAAAGAAAATACTTGACACCTTGGAAAGAATAACAAAAAAACAGAGCAAACTAGAATGCTATTGGCCCTAACAGAGAGAGTACCAGTGGCAGAATACCTGACCACTGTGACTGACCCAAACTTAAGGAAAGCTTTGACTATGTACAGACTCAGTGAGCATAGCTTGCTATTGAGAAAGCGCCGTAGGCAGACATGGCTCTCAAGAGAAGACAGGCTATGTGAACTGCCCACAAAATGAGGTGGAAACTGAGCTGCACTTTCTAACCTCCTGCCAAATGTATGACCATATTAGAGAGACATATTTCCCTCAGATTACACAGATCCAAAAGAATTTGAAAACAAATCCATTTTGATAAACTCCCATATACTGGAGAAATTCCACAGTGTGCCCTCACAGCAGCAAGATTTGTGACCTGTTGCCACAAGAAAAGGGCAACCAGTGAAGAACAAACACCATTGTAAATACAACCCATATTTATGCTTATTTATTTTAACTTGTGTTGCTTTAACCATTTGTACATTGTTACACAACACTGTATATATATAATATAACATTTGTAATGTCTTTATTGTTTTGAAACTTCTGTATGTGGTAATGTTACTGTTAATTTGTATGTTTTATTTCACTTTTGTATAATATCTGCCTCACTTGCTTTGGCAATGTTAACACATGTTTCCATCGCCAATAGCCCCTTGAATTGAAATTGAATTGAATGAATTGAATTGATGAGAGAGAGAGAGAGATAGAGAGAGAGAGAGGAGAGAGAGAGAGAGAGAGAGAGAGAGAGGAGAGAGAGAGAGAGAGAGAGAGAGAAGAGAGGAGAGAGAGAGAGAGAGAGAGGAGAGAGACGAGAGAGAGAGAGAGAGAGAGAGACGAGAGAGAGAGAGAGAGAGAGAGGAGAGACCCTTTCAAACCAAGACGATTTTCCAAAACAATTTATCCTGACAACTTTTTCCCCGCTTTCTTAACATCTGAAAAGTATTGCTAGAATCAAAACTTTTTTTCTGAGAACCGACCTCGTCTAGATTGCGGTAAAGTTCTGCCTACGGCTAAGTGAAATGTTGCCGTAGTGCTGAGAGCTTTATTGGTATGCACTACGCTGCTGGATGGTTGCTAGGCAGCGCCCTTAACAGGCTGTTGCATCATAGAATTATGAATCAGAATACTCAGAATGGACATGATGGTCCAAAGGTCAGACATTTTTGGTCGGGGAGTAGCATTGTGTAAAACAATGAATAAGGAATGTATCTGCACTGTATGTTAGCTGCCAGCCAGTGTTAGAGAAAGGATTCCATATATTTTTTTTAATAAACTGCCAATTCAATAATAGTAACGTTCCATTGAAAGAATGCAGTCGATCAACAGTCATACACTGGTTGAAATCACTTTTGATGATGGGACTTAGACAAGTTGGAAATGCAACAACTACTGATATTTTATAAAAAATAACACTCCACAGCTTTCCAAGAAAACAACATCTGATCATGTATGGTCTGTTTACAATATATGGTCTGTTACATATATTTAGAGGATATTTATACAGAAAATGTGTATAAAACACATATGAACCTCTATTTAAAAATATCATGACAATATTTTAGGAAGAATCTAATTCCATTACACAATTTCTGATACATCAACATCACTCATTAATCTAACCTACTCCTGACCAAGTCATCATTATCTAGACCTAGCTCCTGAACAGTCACTCATTAGTCTAGACCTACTCCCCTGACCAGTCAGTAATTAGTGCTAGACCTACTCCTTGACCAGGTCACTAATTAGTCTATGACCTACTACTAACCAGTAACTCATTAGTCTAGATCCTACTCCCTGACCAGTCACTCATTAGTCTAGACCTACTACTATCCCAGTAACTCATTAAGTCTAGATTCTACTCCTGACCAGTCACTCATTAGTCTAGACCTTCTCCTGACCAGTCACTCATAAGTCTAGATCTACTCCTGCACCAGTCACTTCATTATCTATGACCTACTCCTGACCATCACTCATTAGTCTAGACCTACTCTGACCAGTCACTCATTAAGTCTTAGACTCACTCCTGACACTCACTCATAGTCTAAGACCTACTCCTGAAGACTTACCCTGACCAGCACTCATTCAGTCTAGACCTACTCCTGACAGTCACTCTAAACTGGCCCAGTTCTACTACACTCTGAACTGGCCCAGTCTACTACCACTCCTGAACTGGCCCAGTTCTTTACACTCCTGACGGCCCAGTTCTACTACCACTCCTAAACTGCCCCCAGTTCTATTACCACTCCTAAACTGGCCCAGGTCTACTACACTCCTAAACTGGCCCAGGTCTACTACCATCCTAAACTGGCCCAGTTCTTACTACACTCCAAACTGGCCAGTTCTACTACCACTCCTGAACTGGCCCAGTTCTACTACCACTCCTGAACTGGCCCAGTTCTATTACCACTCCTGAACTGGCCCAGTTCTACTACACTCCTAAACTGGCCCAGTCTATTACCACTCCTGCAAACTGGCCCAGGTCTTACTACCACTCCTAAACTGGCCCGGTCTACTACCACTCCTAAACTGGCCCAGTTTCTACTACCACTGACCATGAAACTGGCCCAGTTCTACTACATCCTGAATGCGCAGTTCTAACTACCATCTGAAACTGGCCCAGTTCTACTACCACTCATAACTGGCCAGTTCTACTACCACTCATAACTGGCCCAGTTCTAATTACCGACTCGACCTGGGCAGTTCTCTACCACTCTAAGCTGGCCCAGTTCTATTACCATCCTAAACTGGCCCAGGTTATACGCACTCCTAAACTGGCCCTAGGTCTACTACCACTCCCTAAACTGGCCCAGTTTACTACACTCCTAAAACTGGCCCAGTTCTACTACACTCCTAAACTGGCCGTTCTACTACCTCTCCGAACTGCCAGTTCTACTACCACTCCTCGACTGGCGGCAGTTCTATACACACTCGTCCTAAACTGGCCAGTTCTACTACCACTCCTAAACTGGCCCAGTTCTCTACCCACTCCTAAACTGGCCCAGGTTCTACTCCACTCCTAAACTGGCCCAGGTCTACTACACTCCTAAACTGGCCGTTCTACTACCACTCTAAACTGGGCCAGTTCTACTACCAACTCCTAACTGGCCCAGTTTACTAACACTCCTGAACTGGCCCAGTTCTACTACCATCCCTGAACTGGCCAGTTTCTACTACACCACTCCTAAACATGCCCAGTTCTATTACCATCCTAACTGGCCCAGTCTACTACACTCTAAACTGGCCCAGGTCTACTACACTCCTAAACTGGCCCAGTTCTACTACCATCCTAAACTGGCCCAGTTCTACTACCACTCCTAACTGGCCCCAGTTCACTCCACTCCTAATGGCCCAGTTCTACTACCACTCCTAAAACTGGCCCAGTTCTTACTACCACTCCTAAACTGGCCAGTTCTACTACCACTCCTGAACTGGCCAGTTCTACTACCACTCCTAACTGGCCCAGGTCTACTACCACTCTAACTGGCCCAGTTCTATACATCCTAAACTGCCCAGCTTCTATACCACTCCTGATGGCCCAGTTCTACTACCACTCCTGAACTGGCCCAGTTTATTCCCAACTCCTAAACTGGCCCAGTCTATTACCACTCTGAACTGGCCCAGGTCTACTACCACTCCTAAACTGGCCCAGGTCTACTACACTCCTAAACTGGCCCAGTTCTACTACCACTCCTAAACTGGCCCAGTTCTACTACCACTCCGAACTGGCCCAGTTCTCTACCCTCCTAAACTGGCCCAGTTCTACTACCACTCCTAAACTGGCCCAGTTCTACTACCACTCCTAAACTGGCCAGTTTCTACTACCACTCCTGAACTGGCCCAGTTCTACTACACTCCTAAACTGGCCTAGGTTACTACACTCCTAAACTGGCCCAGTTCACTACCATCCTAAACTGGCCATTTCTACTACCACTCCTAAACTGGCCCAGTTTCTACTACCACTCCTGAACTGGCCCTGGTCTACTACCACTCCTGAACTGGCCCAGTTCTACTACGCTAATGCAGTCTACTACACTCCTAAACTGGCCCAGTTTCTACTACCTACTCCTATATGGTCCCAGTTCTACTACCACTCCTAAACTGGCCAGTTCTACTACAACTCCTAAACTGGCCCAGCTACTACCACTCCTGAACTGGCCCAGTTCTACTACCACTCCTGAACTGACCCATTCTACTACACCTCCTGAACTGGCTCATGTCCACTACCACTCCTAAACTGGCCCGTTCTACTACCAACCATTCTACTACCAAATTGAAATGTGCCGGCATAAGCATGAGAGGAATAAAAGGCATATCCAAAATAAGGTAAAAATGTATGGTATTTTTTAAAACATTGGCAGATTTTTTGCAGTCACATATCGTAAAGTCTGTTTGGAGAGGGAGATGGAGAGAGGGAGAGAGAGAGAGAGTGAACGTACCCAGACTATATCAAATAAACTGAAAATACAGACATTGTCATTCTACAATAAACATGGTATGGGAGGACACGGACCCACTGCTTGCCCTCTGGTTACAGAGCGCTGGTAATCCCAATCACCAAACTATCAGGTGTGAACAGGAAGGGACTCATGGGTATGCTAATTTGATATAGAGCAGACCTAACTCACTCTATTAAATTAGTCAAAACAGGAACATTTAAAATCGGAAATAATGAAAACGTGAAACTGTGAAATAACACATATGGAATCATGTAGTAACCAAAAAGTGTTAACTTCTCTGGGATATGTGGGACGTCCCATTTGGCCAAAAGCCAGTAAAATGCAGAGCGCCAAATTCAAATAAATTAACTATAAAATCAACCTTTCTTGAAATCACACATGAAAGACACCAAATTAAAGCTACACTTGTTGTGAATCCAGCCAACATGTCTGATTTCAAAAAGGATTTACGGCGAAGCACACCTTGCGATTATGTTAGGTCAGTACATAGCCACAGAAAAACACAGCCATTTTTCCAGCCAAATGGTGTGCTATTAATTACTATGAAAATTACTATAAAAATCTAACTTTGATTAAATCACACATGAAAGTTACCAAATTAAAGCTACACTGGTTGTGAATCCAGCCAACCTGTCAGAATTCAAATAGGCTTTTCGGCAAAAGCAAACAATGCTATTATCTGAGTTAGCACCATAGTAAACAAAGAAAGAGAAGCATATTTCAACCCTGCAGACGCGACACAAAACGCAGAAAWAAAAATATAATTCATGCCTTATCTTTGACGATCTTCTGTTGTTGGCACTCCAATATGTCCCATAAACATCACAAATGGTCCTTTTGTTCGATTAATTCCGTCGATTATATATCCAAAATGTCCATTTATTTGGCGTGTTTGATCCAGAAAAACACCGCTTCCAAAGTGCTCAAACGTGACGACAAAATATCTCAAAGGTTACCTTTAAACTTTGCCAAAAAATGTCAAACTACTTTTGTAATACAACTTTAGGTATTTTTTAACGTTAATTATCGATAAAATTGAAGACGGGATGATCTGTGTTCAATACAGGATTAAAACCAGCTATAGCCAGCATTCTGCTCGCTCGCTTCTATCTAACAGGACACTTAATGTGACTCTCATTCAAGATGGCCGTACTTCTTCATTACACAAAGGAATAACCTCAACCAATTTCTCAAGACTGTTGACATCCAGTGGAGGCGGTAGGAACTGCAAGCAGGTCGATTAGAAATCTGCTTTCCCAATGAAATTCCATTGAAAAGAGAGYGACCTCAAAAAAAAGCAATCTGAATGGTTTGTCCTCGGGGTTTAAGTTCTATTATACTCATAGACATGATTCAAACAGTTTTAGAAACTTCCGAGTGTTTTCTATCCAAATCTACTAACAATATGCATATCTTATCTTCTGGGGATGGGTAGCTGGCAGTTGAATTTGGGTTTGCTTTTCATCCAAACGTGAAAATGCTGCCCCCTATCCTAGAAGTTAATGAAATGTTGGACAGGCTAGGAGGCATGGCTGAGTCAAATAGGAATCCTGACTTAATGAAGTGGTGATKAAAGAGTTCAGCCATGTGCTTCTTGTCAGTAACAACCACATCATCAACATTAAGGGACATGGACAGCTGTGAGGAGGAGGGTTTATTCTCCAGGTCTTTAACCGTTTTCCAGAACTTCTTGGGGTTAGACCAACAGAGAGAGAACTGCTCCTAAAGTAACTAATGTTGGCCTTCCGGATAGCCTGAGTGTACTTATTTCTCATTTGCCTGAACGAGAGCCAGTCAGCCTGAGTATGCGTGTGCAGAGCCTTTCACCAAATGGAATTCTTGAGGTGGAGTAACTCTGCCAGATCACAGTCGAACCAGGGTCTGAACCTGTTTTAATTCTCATTTTCTTTATGGGAGTGTGTTAACAATACCACTGAAAATATAAAAAAGAAGGTCCAAGTGTCTTCAACAGAGGGGATCAAGGTGATTCTATATCATTTTACAGAGGACAGGTCATGAAGGAAGGCTTGCTCATTAAAGTGTTTTAGAAAGTGTCTATGACAAATCAGGACAGGTCGTTTCACTGAGCAGCCATTACGAACACGGGCTGTAAAACAGTGATCACTAAGGTCATTACAGAAAACACCAGATTGATACCTATCAGGATTATTTGTGAGGATAACATCGAAGAGAGTGAACTTTTTGGGTTTTTGGAGTCATACTTTATGGGATTGGTGAAAATCTGAGAAAGATTTAGGGAGTCCCATTGCTTAAGGACTTGGTCAGGTGGTTTAAGCATGTCCCAGTTTAGGTCACCTAGCAGGACAAATTCAGACTTAGTGTAAGGGGCCAGGAGAGAGCTTAGAGCAGGCTGGCCGTTCTATTACCCCTCTGAACGGCCCAGTCTCACTAACTCCTAAAACTGGCCCAGGTCTACTACACTCCTAAACTGGCCAGTTCTCTACCACTCCTAAACTGGCCCAGTTTACTACCACTCTGAACTGGCCCGTTCTACTACACTCCTAAAGTGGCCAGTTCTACTACCACTCCTAAACTGGCCCAGTTTCTACCTACCACTCCTAAACTGGCCCGTTTACTACCACTCCTGAACTGGCCAGTTCTCTACTCCTAACTGGCCAGTCTTCCTACCTCTAATGGCCAGTTCTACTACCACTCTAAACTGTCCCAGTTCATTACCACTCCTGAACTGGCCCAGTTCTACTACCACTCCCTGAACTGGCCCAGTTTATTACCATCCTAAACTGGCCCAGTTCTATTACCACTCACTGGCAGGTTACTACACTCCTAACTGGCCAGGTCTACTACCATCCTAAACTGGCCAGTTCTACTACACTCCTAAACTGGCCAGTTCTACTACCACCTCTTACAACTCCCGAACTGGCCCAGTCTACTACACTCTATGGCCAGTTCTACTACCACTCTAACTGGCCCATTTACTACCACTCCTAACTGGCCCAGTTCTACTACCACTCCTAACTGGCCAGTTCTACTACCACTCCTAACTGGCTAGTCTTACTACACTCCTAAACTGGCCCAGTTCTACTACCACTCCTAAACTGGCCAGTTCTACTACCACTCCTAAACTGGCCAGTTCTACTACCACTCCTGCACTGGCCCGGTTACTACACTCCTGAACTGGCCAGTTCTACTACACTCCTAAACTGGCCCAGTTCTATACCACTCCTAAACTGGCCAGTTCTACTACACTCCTATACTGGCCCAGTTCTATACACTCCTAAACTGGCCAGTTCTACTACAACTCCTAAACTGGCCCAGGGTCTACTACCACTCCTGAACTGGCCAGTTCTACTACACTCTAATGCCCAGTTCTACACATCCTAAACTGGTCATGTCATACTACTCTAACTGGCAGTTCTACTACCAACCAGTTCTACTAAAATTGAAATGTGCCGGCATAAGCATGAGAGGAATAAAAGGCATATCCAAATAATGTAAAAATGTATGGTATTTTTTAAAACATTGGAAGATTTTTTGCAGTCCACATATCGTAAAGTCTGTTTGGAGAGGGAGATGGAGAGAGGGAGAGAGGAGGGAGTGAAGTACCCAGACTATTTAATACTGAAAAATCAGACATTGTCATTCTACAATAAACATGGTATGGAGGACACGGACCCACTGCTTGCCCTCTAGGTTACAGAGCGCTGGTAATCCATCACCAAACTATCAGGTGTGAACAGGAAGGGGACTCATGGGTATGCTAATTTGATATAGAGCAGACCTAACTCACTCTATTAAATTAGTCAAAACAGGAACATTTTAAATCTGAAATATGAAAACGTGAAACTGTGAAATAAACAATAGGAATCATGTAGTAACCAAAAAGTGTTAATTCTCTGGGATATGTGGGCACGTCCATTTGGCCAAAAGCCAGTAAAATGCAGAGCGCCAATTCAAATAAATTACTATAAAAAAACTTTCTTGAAATCACACATGAAAGACACCAAATTAAAGCTACACTTGTTGTGAATCCAGCAACATGTCTGATTTCAAAAGGATTTACGGCGAAGCCACCTTGCGATTTGTTAGGTCAGTACATAGCCACAGAAAAACACAGCCATTTTTCCAGCCAAATGGTGTGCTATTAATTACTATGAAATTTACTATAAAATCTAACTTTGATTAAATCACACATGAAAGCTCACACTGGTTGTGAATCCAGCCAACCTGTCAGAATTCAAATAGGCTTTTCGGCAAAAGCAAACAATGCTATTATCTGAGTTAGCACCATAGTAAACAAAGAAAGAGAAGCATATTTCAACCTGCAGACGCGACACAAAACGCAGAAAAAAAAATATAATTCATGCTTATCTTTGACGATCTTCTGTTGTTGGCACCAATATGTCCCATAAACATCACAAATGGTCCTTTTGTTCGATTAATTCCGTCGATTATATATCCAAAATGTCCATTTATTTGGCGTGTTTGATCCAGAAAAACACCGCTTCCAAAGTGCTCAAACGTGACGACAAAATATTCAAAGGTTACCTTTAAACTTTGCCAAAAAATGTCAAACTACTTTTGTAATAAACTTTAGGTATTTTTAACGTTAATTATCGATAAAATTGAAGACGGGATGTCTGTGTCAATACAGGATTAAAACCAGCTATAGCCAGCATTCTGCTCGCTCGTTTCTATCTAACAGGACACTTAATGTGACTCTCATTCAAGATGGCCGTACTTCTTCATTACACAAGGAATAACCTCAACCAATTTCTCAAGACTGTTGACATCCAGTGGAGGCGGTAGGAACTGCAAGCAGGTCGATTAGAAATCTGCTTTCCAATGTTCCATTGAAAGAGAGGTGACT
>NW_019957565.1:316833-362964 GCF_002910315.2 Salvelinus sp. IW2-2015
AGGTAGGGTACAGGCCGTGGCTGATGGAGGACGATATCACCCAGCAACAGTCAACAAAGAGCTATTTGAAGTTTAATTCTTAAAACCAGCAATTAAAATTGTTTGGGGACAGACTTGGTAGAGACAACCGAGCACTGGAGGTTTTCCAATAAAGATTGCCACTCCACCACCTTTTGGAAGATCTGTCTTGCCGAAAGGTTATAACCAGAAATATTAAAATCAGTATTCAAAACACTCTTCTGAACCACGTCTCAGTAATGACCAACACATCTGGATTGGAGCTGTAAACCACACTTTCAATTGATCATTTTAGGTAATAAGCTTCTAGTGTTAACTTCCAGAAAACCAGGCTTTTACGAGAGCAGAAATCTCTCTCACAACAAGACCTCAAAAAAAAGCAATCTGAATGGTTTGTCCTCGGGGTTTAAGTTCTATTATACTCATAGACATGATTCAAACAGTTTTAGAAACTTCCGAGTGTTTTCTATCCAAATCTACTAACAATATGCATATCTTATCTTCTGGGGATGGGTAGCTGGCAGTTGAATTTGGGTTTGCTTTTCATCCAAACGTGAAAATGCTGCCCCCTATCCTAGAAGTTAATGAAATGTTGGACAGGCTAGGAGGCATGGCTGAGTCAAATAGGAATCCTGACTTAATGAAGTGGTGATKAAAGAGTTCAGCCATGTGCTTCTTGTCAGTAACAACCACATCATCAACATTAAGGGACATGGACAGCTGTGAGGAGGAGGGTTTATTCTCCAGGTCTTTAACCGTTTTCCAGAACTTCTTGGGGTTAGACCAACAGAGAGAGAACTGCTCCTAAAGTAACTAATGTTGGCCTTCCGGATAGCCTGAGTGTACTTATTTCTCATTTGCCTGAACGAGAGCCAGTCAGCCTGAGTATGCGTGTGCAGAGCCTTTCACCAAATGGAATTCTTGAGGTGGAGTAACTCTGCCAGATCACAGTCGAACCAGGGTCTGAACCTGTTTTAATTCTCATTTTCTTTATGGGAGTGTGTTAACAATACCACTGAAAATATAAAAAAGAAGGTCCAAGTGTCTTCAACAGAGGGGATCAAGGTGATTCTATATCATTTTACAGAGGACAGGTCATGAAGGAAGGCTTGCTCATTAAAGTGTTTTAGAAAGTGTCTATGACAAATCAGGACAGGTCGTTTCACTGAGCAGCCATTACGAACACGGGCTGTAAAACAGTGATCACTAAGGTCATTACAGAAAACACCAGATTGATACCTATCAGGATTATTTGTGAGGATAACATCGAAGAGAGTGAACTTTTTGGGTTTTTGGAGTCATACTTTATGGGATTGGTGAAAATCTGAGAAAGATTTAGGGAGTCCCATTGCTTAAGGACTTGGTCAGGTGGTTTAAGCATGTCCCAGTTTAGGTCACCTAGCAGGACAAATTCAGACTTAGTGTAAGGGGCCAGGAGAGAGCTTAGAGCAGGTAGGGTACAGGCCGGTGCTGATGGAGGACGATATCACCCAGCAACAGTCAACAAAGAGCTATTTGAAAGTTTAATTCTTAAAACCAGCAATTAAAATTGTTTGGGGACAGACTTGGTAGAGACAACCGAGCACTGGAGGTTTTCCAATAAAGATTGCCACTCCACCACCTTTTGGAAGATCTGTCTTGCCGAAAAAGGTTATAACCAGAAATATTAACATCAGTATTCAAAACACTCTTCCTGAACCACGTCTCAGTAATGACCAACACATCTGGATTGGAGCTGTAAACCCACACTTTCAATTGATCATTTTAGGTAATAAGCTTCTAGTGTTAACTTCCAGAAAACCCAGGCTTTTACGAGAGCAGAAATCAGTGAAGCAGATATCAGAGCACAAGTCAGAAATGGGGCTAGCAACAGTAGATGGGCCAGGGGGTACACGCACATTTCCAGATAACATCAACAGTAATACAGGAAGAGCTCTGCAGTGCTGATTTATGAATGTGCATAAGATGGCAACAAGATCATATCGAACAGCAATTTCATCAGGTAACATGAATACAAAGCCGGCGAGAGGTGGTTAGAATAGGATGGGAGGCCAAGAGTCTGTGTAACCAATAGAGAGTCAGAGTCCCGAGTGGGGGAACAAACATAATCTGTCCCACCGTTGAGGTCAACAAAGCACGCAGGAGTCATGAGGCAAATAGCAAAATATCAAATTGCACAAGACAATATATACAGTGTATATATTAAGTTCAGAGCCCCAGCACAGTGTGTGCTGTAAGCGAGATAAATCTCAGGAGAGAAGGGGGAGTGTGGTGGGGGTACCTGTACCTGACAGGTCAGATGGTGAACAGATGGAATCCAAGCAGCAGTGCAGCAGGCAACGGGAGTAGGTGTCTCACCCACTTGGCAGAAGCTTTTATTTCTGAAGGGAGATTTCTTGTAGTCTTTGAACCGCAGGAGGGGATTTCAAGGCCTCTGGATTTGAGTGGGGTAGCCTGCTATTCGTTGGGCCCAAAGGCATCGACATATTTTACTTCACACCCAGCCTATATGTTTTAATAAGGTTAGTATCACACCTCATGTAGCCTAGCCCATAGTCCTATATGTTTTAATAAGGTTAGTATCACACCTCATGTAGCCTAGCCCATAGGCCTATATGTTTTAATAAGGTTAGTATCACACTCATGCTAGCTAGCCATCGGCCTATATGTTTTAATAAGGTTAGTATCACACCTCATGTAGCCTAGCCCATAGACCTATATGTTTTAATAAGGTTAGTATCACACCTCATGTAGCCTAGCCCATAGGCCTATATGTTTTAATAGGGTTAGTATCACACCTCATGTAGCCTAGCCCATAGGCCTATATGTTTTAATATGGTTAGTATCACACCTCATGTAGCCCATAGGCATATATGTTTTGATAAAGATTGTATCACATTTAAATAACTTCTTAAAATTAAGAAAATKAATCCGCTTTACAAGGAGTGTATAGGCTAACTGGCGGGTAGCGGCAGGTAGCCTAGTGGTTAGAGCTTTGGACTAGTAACCGAAAGGTTAGATTGAATCCCTGAGCTGACAAGGTAAAAATCTGTCGTTCTGCCCCCGAACAAGGAAGTTAACCCACTGTTCATAGGCTGTCATTGAAAATTGACTTGCCTAACTGACTTTACCTTAAGTAAAGGTAAAAAAAATATATATATATATATATATATATACATATAAGCAGCATGTGCGTTTCATGTTTGGGAAAGATAATTTTCACCATAAAAATGCACCTTTATAAAAAAAGCATTAATTGCATTTGTGGTCACTTTTGATAATGGTGTTTTTCCGCTAATTGAAACATTTGTGCTTATAACTGCTGTGTGTTCATTGCTGCTCTTATAACTGTTGCACTATGAAGTAGATCGACATAGACTAGTGCTTTTTCTCTTTGTTAGGCTGACTCATCTTGTAGGCTGATGAAAAGTAAATGTGGACAGTTATTCCAATATCGGAATTGGATAAGGACCGTGCGCAGTTGCGTCCCTGATGTATCTGTCTTCACTAGTAGCCTTTGAGAAAAACCCGGTCACGTGACAGAGAGCCATGTGAGTGACAGGCGCTTCGGATTGCCCAGCACACTCAGGGAGAAGGACACAACTCAGCACTCAGCAGACTCCGGGCCGCAAAAGGCATGGATTTTTTTAGGGTGCATTACGGCCACAAAGCTCGTCAAATTGTGAATGAGAGACTGATGAAGTGTGTTCAGCCTGCACAAAAAAAACAAAGCAGAGCTCATGACTTTCAAGCAACTCTTTCCAAATCATCATTAGAGTCACATCATGCAGCCTTACAATGTATTAAAAATCTAAGGATATAGCCCAACGTTTGTATCACAACTAAAGTTACATTAATAACTCTAAATTAAGCATGTAGGAATACCTAATTTCTTTGTTAACCGCTCAACACAGAATAGCTGCATGTGAACACTCCCTCAAAAAACCTTTCTATTTTACTTTGTTCATTTGTATTCTTCATACTGTCACGGAATTGTAGGCAAATCTAGTGTAGCCCACAACCATATGGCTGATCAGGACCTAACATAAGGTCACCGTATGAATGGCCAGATGACCCGCTGATATTTTCCTATTTTTATTAAACTCGTCTTCTTTACAACCAGAAGAGAAAACCACCGACCTCTCTGATCTCAGAGATCTCTGAACTTCAACCTTACAAAATTATTAAACTTCTTCAGAATGTTAGAGAGAGTGAGTAGTGTTCTTTACAGAGGGCTTTATAATCCCCCATAATTCATTTTGTTCTGAGTGAACACCTACAACACCGGCACCCTTAGGATCTGAGCTAGAGAGAGACAACACACACACACACAAACACACAAACACACAGGCACCCACAGACACACAGACACACACACACAGACACGTACACACACAGACACACACACACAGAGACACACGCACACAGACACACACGCACACAGACACACACACACGCACACACACACACAGACACACACACACTTAGACACACATACAGACAGACACAGACACACAGACACAGACACACACACACACAGACACAGACACACACACAGACACAGACACACAGACACACAGACACAGACACACACCAGGGTTGTGCTAATTTCAGAATATAATTGACCATTCATCATGAATTCCAATTCAATTCTTGTAGTAGTAAACAGGATACCCAATTGCAATTCAAATTTTAATGAAAGGAAATATAATTTCATTCTGTGAAATTAACTGAAATTGAAAGGCCTATTCTACCTTTAAGTGTAGTCTATACAAATATACATCCTGTTCATAAAAACAGATTTTCAGGACACTCTTAATTTTAATATGAACGGCCAAGGAAAACAAAACATGTATGCAGATGTCTTAAGTTATTATATTTTATTAATCACTGACATTTAGTTAAATATCGGTGAAATATTACATTTCCCAGAAAGCATTAGTTTAACCCTGTACTTGACCATGATCCCTCAAAAAGAGGCCAAATTAAATGGTTGGTAGAAACTTAGCTGATAGGAAATTCTGAGCACTAAGATTAAAATACTACTTGGACGTTGTTTCCAGTGAGAAGCGATATATTATTTGGAGTTTGGAAATATTACCCGTCAGAATAAACACAACTCTCATGTTCCCAGACTGAGTGGAATATATCTTTGAATTGCGCTGATTAAAATGTCTACTTCCTGTCACTCAAACTCAATTCAAATTCTACATCCTGTGGGGTGAGGTGTGGCCAATCTAATTTGAATTTCAACTCATGAGTTGAACGGGAGTCAATAAAACTATTCTGAATTGAGCCCAACCCTGACACTGACACAGACATGACACACTTGACACTGACACTGACACTGACACTGACACACACACCACACACACCACACACACACACACACACACAACAACACACACAACACCACACACACACACACACACACACACACACACACACACACACACACACCACACACAACACACACACACACACACACACAACACACACACACCACCACACACACACACACACACACCACACACACACATACCAAGGCTGAATGGATGATGAATCAGAGTGTGTGTGTGTGTGGTGTGTGTGTGTGTGTGTGTGTGTTGTGTGTGTGTGTGTGTGTGTGTGTGTGTGTGTGGTTGTGTGTGTGTGTTGTGTGTGTGTGTGTGTGTGTGTGTGTGTGTGTGTGTGTGGTGTGTGTGTGTGTGGTGTGTGTGTGTGTTGTGTGTCTGTGTCTGTGTCTGTGTGTTTGTCCCTTAATTGCAGCCTCCCCAGCATCTGCCCCACTCGTTAGGAATATCAATCCCGCTGTTTGGCACATGGCATGACGACAACATTTGAATAATAAAAAAACATACTGTTATGCGTACAAGGGCACTTCTGTTCAACAGATAAAATCTAATTTGTTCCTTGTTTTTGCATCTTTTTATTTTTGTAGCATTGCGCCTCCAAAATGGAAATTGTCTCTGGCTCAGGGCAGGCACACCTGATGTTTGAAGCATCAGAATCCTAATTGTTGAGACTGTGAGCATCATGTTGGTTGGTTGGGGACTAAGTGATGTGAGCAGATTGAGGCAGTTAAGGCACAATAAAACACATTTAAATACATACAGCTGATAGAATTTTAGAGGGCCATTCATTTAAATGCATTCACCTGACAGACTTTTAGAGGGCCATTCATTTAAATACATACAGCTGATAGACGTTTAGAGGCCATTCATGTCAATGCATACAGCTGATAGATGTTTAGAGGGCCATTCATTTAAATGCATTCACCTGACAGACTTTTAGAGGGCCATTCATTTCAATGCATACAGCTGCTAGATGTTTAGAGGGCCATTCATTTCAATACATACAGCTGATAGACGTTTAGAGGGCCATTCATTTCGATGCATACAGCTGCTAGACATTTAGAGGACCATTCATTGCATTGCATACAGCTGCTAGACGTTTAGAGGGCCATTAATTTCAATGCATACAGCTGCTAGATGTTTAGAGGGCCATTCATTTCAATGCATACAGCTGCTAGACATTTAGAGGGCCATTCATTGCAATGCATACAGCTGATAGATGTTTAGAGGCCATTCATTGCAATGCATACAGCTGCTAGACGTTAGAGGCCATTCATTTCAATGCATTGCCGCTAGACGTTTAGAGGGCATTCATTTAAATGCATTCAGCTGCTAGACATTTTAGAGGGCCATTCATTTAAATAGTGTAGATATTGTAATATAACCGTAAACTAACAGCCTTTTAAAAGTGTAGCTCAAGGTGATGACGACGGCCAGGAAAATACAACAATCTGGTATTTTTTATATGTTGTTGACAGCCAAAATTGAGCCTATCTTTACACAGCAAATACAAAAACAACGTGAGAGAATATTCAACCCGGTGATGACTCACATGTATCTGAATATCTATTTCCTCTCTCTGTGATTTCCTGCTCAATTTACATCACTTTCTTGGTTCAAGCAGCTGTGGCAAGACAGAGTATCGTCATTAACTTGGTGACTCATATTCACTAGCATGGTAAACAAAATAATGCACATTAATAATCCATTCTTTAATAAACATCTATGACATTTACAGTATAGCTTGTAATGTATGCTTTTAATTTCAATTAAAATATAGGGGGGGGGGTACAGTTTTGCATCTAAAATGAAACTTTTTTTTTTATTTTATTTTTTACTTCTCACCTCTTTACTAATGATGCCTTAACCCCAAAAGCACCAAATTATGTTTATCTTAATGTGCCAATAGGGACATTTAAATCAACAAATTGGTAATGATTGAAGAGATATTTTAGAACCTTTTACAACACAAGTTATTGGTTTTAAATCCTCATAGGCAATATGGTGAAACCAGGACATGTTCCTCATAGACAATATGGTGAAACCAGGACATGTATCCTCATAGACAATATGGTGAAACCAGGAATGTATCCCCATAGGCAATATGGTGAAACCAGGACATGTATCCTCATAGACATATGGTGAAACCAGGACATGTATCCTCATAGACAATATGGTGAAACCAGGACATGTATCCAATATGGTGAAACCAGGACATGTATCCTCATAGACAATATGGTGAAACCAGGACATGTATCCTCATAAGATAATATGGTGAAACCAGGACATGTATCCTCATAGACAATATGGTGAAACCAGGACATGTATCCTCATAGACAATATGGTGAACCAGGACATGATCCTCATAGTACAATATGGTGAAACCAGGACATGTATCCTCATAGACCAATATGGTGAAACCAGGACATATATCCAATATGGTGAAACCAGGACATGTAATCCAATATGGTGAAACCAGACATAATATCCAATGTGAAACAGGACATGTATCCAATATGGTGAACAGGACATGTACTCATAACCAATATGGTGAACCAGGACATGTATCTCATAGACAATATGGTGAAACCAGGACTATATCCAATATTGGTGGAAACCAGGACATGAATCAATATGGTGAAACCAGGACATGTATCCCAATATGGTGAAACCAGGACATTATCCCAATATGGTGAAAACCAGACATATTAATTCCAATATGGTGAAACCAGGACATGATACCAATATGTGTGAAACCAGACATTATCCAATTATGGTGAAACCAGGACATGTATTCCAATTATGGTGAAACCAGACATATGATACAATATGGTGAAACCAGACATCATATCAATAGGTGAAACCAGGACAGTACCTCATAGGACAATATGAGTTTGAACCATGACATGTATCCAATATGGTGAATAACCAGGACATATATCCAATATTGAAACCAGGACATTTATCCAAATATGTGTGACACCAGGACATGTATCCAATGATGGTGGTGAAACAGGACATGTAACCCAATATGGTGAAACCAGGACATATATCCAATTATGGTGGAAACCAGTGAATGATTCCAATATGTGAAACCAGGACATGTATCCAATTATTGGTGAAACCAGGACATGTATCCAATATGGTGAAACCAGGACATTATAATCCAATATTGGTGAAACCGGACATGTATCTCAATATGTTGAAACCAGGACATTATCCAATATGGTGAACCAGGACATATAGTCCAATATGGTGAAACCCAGGACATGTATCCATGCAATAGGTGAAACCAGACATAGTATCCAATATGGTGAAACCAGGACATGGTATCCATATGCGTGAAACCAGGACATGTATTCCAATATGGTGAACAGACATGACCAATAGGAACCAGAATGTATCCAATATGTGAAACCAGGACATGTACCAATATGGTGAAACCAGGACATGTATCCAATATGGTGAACCAGGACATGATCCAATATGGTGAAACCAGGACAGTATCCAATATGTGAACCAGGAACATGTATCCAAATGTGAAACCAGGACATGTTATCCAATATGGTGAAACCAGGACATATATCCAATATGGTGAAACCAGGACATGTATTCAATATGGTGAAACCAGGACATATATCCAATATGGTTAAATACAGGACATGTATCCAATATGGTGAAACCAGGATATGTATTCCAAAGCATCCCAGAAAAGGTCCTAGGATTCCTGATAAATCCTGTTCTAAGACAAGAAAACTCAGAGCTCAGAGTAAGTGTTAGGATGATGATAACAAGAATGTAAGCTTTCTGCCAATATCAGATATGTCTATGTCCTGGGAAATGTTCTCATTACTTACAACCTCATGCTAATCGCATTCTTATTTAACTAGGCAAGTCAGTTAGGAACAAATTATTATTTTCAATGACGGCTGTCATGACGTTGCCCTCTTTGGGTACAGCGAGCACCCTACAACCAGGCTGCTGTGGTCAGAGGTCGTACATTCCTGGAGGAGATTATCTCCTCATGGCCACAGTATAGAGAGAGAGTGAGTTTTCATAGAGAGAACAAAGGAATTTCTTCCACCTCACAGAACTGGAGGTCCGAACAACATTTATGTTGTGGAGAAGGTATAAAAGATCGGTGAAGAATCTAGCTACGAAGTGGTCCGTTTGGTACAATTTTGTGAAACTCATGGGAGACAATACGGCAACATTACCATAACGCTGTTTATACAATAGCCTCAGATATGAGGTTTACATCTAATTGTTGTATAAGATAAATGAGTGAGGATGATACTGTTTTTGAAATTGTGTAATGTGATTTTGGACATGTTAAATGAAGGAAACTCCAATTCCTTTTGGAATTTAACTAAATCAGAGGACCGCCCATGAGCACAGTTATGGTCTGGCGTCCTGGGACAGGCCCTTTTCTGCTCTTCCGAATAAAACCCCCACCCGGGTTTTCTATCACCAGACCAGCTTACCTCGATAACGAGAGGGCCAAGGTTTGAGTAGATKGCTGAATCTTTTAACCATACCACGTGGTTAAACTCTTAGACTATCGATACCGACAGAATAAGAACAAGTCTTTGATATTAATTACTAGTCTGCAGCTAGGAATTCGGTATTATTGAACGCGAAGACCGACAACCGGCGAAACATTTATTCTATAACGACATGAATGAATGTCACTCTGAACTATTCATTCTAACCACGACAGAGAGAGAGAGCGGACAAACTCTTTAACAGAAACTAACTTTTCAACAGAGATCCCGACGACACACTGAGCTTAAATATATATATTGATAGCAATTATTCCCGAATGAGTGAGCGTTCATGTGCAAAGGATTAGCATTTCAATTGTTATAATTATCAACTGTGTGTTGTCTTATCTCAGTCGACCCCCACTTCCCTTTTGTCCACCAAGCCGCGATGCCGGTTTATCCCACTAGGGAAACTCCGTTATCATTTCCTTGTAACTAACTATTGTTTGTGTGATGCATTTCTGTGAATTACTTAGTTATTAAATAAATGATTTTAAGACAATTGATGTATGGATGACTCATAGTGAAGACTGGGTTCGTGCAGATAACCAACAATTTACGACGTTTGGAATGAGACTGACGTGAGGTAAATAATAAATCCTTAATTCGAAGACTAATTGATCAGATATTAAGATATCGGAAAGTTATATTAGGAAAATTCTAACTTGGTAATCTGAATATTTTCCTTGGTCCCCCGACTTCCTAGTTAATTACAGTAACATGATTAATCAGTTTAATCGCGTAATAATAATTACAGAGAGTTATTTGATAAATAAGTCTTCAGTTTAATGATGCCAAAGACACGACACGGCCTAGGAACAGTGGGTTAACTGCCTTGTTCAGGGGCAGAACGACAGATTTTTACCTTGTCAGCTTGGGGATTTGATCTTGCAACCTTACGGTTACTAGTCCAATGATGTTAAGACACTGCTCAGAGTAGGTTTTAGGATGAAGTTTAGACACTGTTCAGACAAACTGAGCCAGGAGTAAAATGAACCCATAAAAGTTTTTCTCAGCTGGTAATCACGACGGTTTGAGGTATCTCAAAGGAAAGATGGTGATGACGCTCATTGACATTGTTGTAAATGATGGAGAATAACCAATCATGATGAGGCATYGCCAGCTGTGAACTCTACAGCACAGTTCAGAAAACCACGGTGAACATGACTGTACATCAAAGGTTGCAATGGTAAAACATTTGATATAATAATGTCCTGACTCGGTCACTTTGCCTTCTCTGAATTCTTGCCTAATATGTTGCATAACCTTCTTCTATCAATTCTGACATGTTGAATACTGTGATGGCATTGAATCATACGGTATAATAGTTGTCAAAACTTCATCAGGATCGGTGGGTCCCCTGCGGGACGGTTGAGCTAACGTAGGCTAATGTGATTAACATGAGGTTGTTGTAAAAACAACATTTCCCAGGACATAGACATATCTGATATGGGCAGAAAGCTTCAGTTATTGTTAATCAAACTGCACTGTCCAATTTACAGTAGCTATTACAGTGAAATAATACCATGCTATTGTTTGAGTAGAGTGCACAGTTTTGAATATGAAAAGTTATTAATAAACAAATAAGGCATATTTGGGCAGACGTGATACAAAATTTTGAACATATATGAAATGGTTCATTGGATCAGTCTAAAATCTTGCACATGCACTGTTGCCATCTAGTGGCCAAAATCTAAATTGCACCTGGGCTGGAATAATACATTATGGCCTTTCTCTTATATTTCAAAGATGATGGTACAAAAAAAATACAAAAAACGGTTGTTTTTGTCTTTGTATTATCTTTTACCAGATCTAATGTGTTATTTTCTCCTACATTCCTTTCAAATGGTACCAAGAAAAATGCATATCCTTGCATCAGGTCCTGAGCTACAGGCAGTTAGATTTGGGTATGTCATTTTAGACGAACATTTAAAAAAAAAGGGGCGATCCTTAAGAGGTCAATTGAAAGCACCATTTTGATAATATGACCATTATATCCACACCCTCATCACTCCCGTTTAACTACTCTTTGGCACAGTAGGCACTTACCGATAATATTGCATAGAACATTTGAAAGATCTATCATTTTTATCAAACACAATCAAAGTTAACATAGCTCCTACATGCTTTCAATTGCCAAACTTATAGTCATGCCCAAATTAGGCATCTTTAAAAAAAWATATATATTGCGCTTGAAATAACATGATGTAGGTTAATGAAATAATTGAAGACTGTGGGTCCTCTGGTCAGTGGATGCTCTCGCCCCCACCCGCCGGAGACGCTTGCAAGGCCCCGCCCCAGCCCCGCCCCGGTACAAAGGGATTTTCCAGGGGCGGGAAGAACCAAGCCCCACCCAAAGCCCGGCAGGGCATGGAAGCGAACTAACACGGTCAAAAAACACACCTCTCAATGTGTGAAACTACCCATATCGACCAGGACCACATCATGAAACTACCCATAACTACCAGGACCACAGCATGAAACTACCCATAACTACCTGGACCACAGCATGAAACTACCCATAACTACCAGGACCACAGCATGAAACTACCCATAACTACAAGGACCACAGCATGAAACTACCCATAACTACCAGGAACACATCATGAAACTACCCATAACTACCAGGAACACAGCATGAAACTACCCATAACTACNCGAGAGATTGCTACATTCACCTTCACTATTTCGTATACATTCAATTATTAGCAACATCAACAAGTGGCGCATGGCGGATCGCGCATTCCTCCACATGCACAGCTCCGGTGGTCGCTTGAGCTAACAGTCGGCCGGCTCGCGCACCAGTTTGTAGAGTGGTTCATTCTGCGTTGTGTTTTTAATTAGGACGCTGCCAACTGATGGCTGCTCGTTGAAATCTTTTTATTTGCCTGCACACGAAAGAGACAACACACACGTTCCTTCGGTGCAGTCACAGCTTTCCGGCCTTGTAGCGAGGGTCAGGCAAAAGAGACGATAAAGTGATATGGGAATACAGATACCCGCGATGGGCCAAGACAAAATGATAAAATTTTACATCATTGTAATGTACAGATATTGGTATGAAAAAGTGTTTGTACACCAATAAAAACATTAGCTATGGCAGCTGTAATTAAATAAAAATACACTGAATTATTATATTATTATCAAAATTATTAACATCCCTCTTGACCTGGCTTTTGATTGGTCCTTGTGTGCAATTTGGGTGCGTATCTAGGGGAAATCACACTGTACCATGCAGATTCAATTTGGTGTTTGTCCCATTTTGGGTGAAATTTGGTTGGTGAGCGGACCCCAGACCTCACACCATAAAGGCCATGGGCTCTATGCTGATTCAGTATTTTTAGCCAGATCCTAAATTGGTATGTTGAAATTTATGTTCCTTTTGATGGCATAGAAGGCCCTTCTTGCCTTGTCTCTCAGATCGTTCACAGCTTTGTGGAAGTTACCTGTGGTATCTCTACTTGCACACTCATCTTCTGCACATTTATCACTCCAGTGTTTAATTGCTATATTGTAATTATTTAGCCACTATGGCCTATGTATTGCCCACCTCCCTTATCCTACGGCATTTGCACACACTGTATATAGACTTTTTCTATTGTATTATTGACTATATGTTTGTTATTCCATGTGTAACTCTATGTTGTTGTTTGTGTCGCACTGCTTTGCTTTATCTTGGCCAGCTCGCATTTGTAAATGAGAACTTGTTCTCAACTAGCCTACCTGGTTAAATAAAGGTGAAATAAAAATTAATTAAATTAAAAATACAGACATGTAGCAAATACATTTTTTTGACGTTTTGTATACGTTTTAATGATTCTAAATAGTTTTTCAAATCAGAATAACATTTTTAAAAAAGGGACTTTTTCTACATACAATTTGATTTGTGTTTTCATAATAAAATAAAGAGATTTATGACATACTGACGTTCAATTGTGGAATCAGTGTAGTAAAATAATATGTCAAACTTAGATATTTCAATGGTTGTATGCATTTTGTTGACAATATATAGTTTTACATCAGTCCAGAACAGCTCACTATGTAAACAATTACAGAGTAAGTGTTCAATAGATTCCGTTTCTAGTTCACAAAAACTGCCTTCAATGTTAACATTGGGTATATATTTAGAATTCAAGCTATTACACTAGTAGAATCTATGGATAATCTTAAAGAAGATCTCCTTTACTTTATTGGTCACCATAAATGTGTGTGGAGTGAGCAAAGCACGGCGCCAGTTTACATCAAACGATGATGCCCAACAAAATATAGTAGAAGGAATAGAATTTATGTAGAAAATATCCCTTACTAAACGATTGTTGAATTTCTTATCTAGTAAACCTATGCCATTTTTTTTTTTTTTTTTTTTTTTTCTTTTCACTCTTATTTAACCAGGTAGGCCTAGTTGAGAACAAGTTCTTCATTTGCAACTGCGACCTGGCCAAGATAAAGCATAGCAGTGTGAACAGACAACACAGAGTTAACACATGGAGTAAAATAAAAAGTCAACTAACATGGTAGAAAAAAGAAGAGAATCTATATACAATGTGTGCAAAAGGCATGAGGTAGGTAATAAAGTCGAATAATTACAATTACGCGATTAAACATGGAGTGTAAATATCAGATGATCATGTGCCAGAAGAGATACTGGTGTGCAAAAGAGCAGAAAGTAAATAAATAAAAGCAGTATGGGGGTGAGGTAGGTAAATTGGGTGGGTAGTTTACAGATGGACTATGTACAGCTGCAGCGATCGTTAGCTGCTCGATAGCAGATTTTTAAAGTTGTTGATGGGAGAAAAAGTCTTCCAACTTTCAGAGATTTTTGGGCAATTCGTTCCAGTCGCAGGCAGCAGCAGAACTGGAAGGAAAGGCGTCCAAATGAAGGTTTGGCTTTAGGATGATCAGTTGAGATACACCTGCTGGAGCGCGTGTTGCGGGTGGGTGAGCCATCGTGACCAGTGAACTGAGATAAGGCGGCACTTTACCTAGCATAGCCTTGTAGATGACCTGGAGCCAGTGGGTCTGACGACGAACATGTAGGCGAGGCCAGCCGACTAGGGCATACAGGTCGCATGGGGGTCGTATAAGGTGCTTTAGTAACAAAACGAATGGCACTGTGATAAACTGCATCCAGTTTGTTGCTGAGTAGAGTATTGGAAGCTATTTTGTAGAGACATCGCCGAAGTCGAGGATCGGTAGGATAGTCAGTTTTATAGCGGTAAGTTTGGCGGCGTGAGTGAAGGAGGCTTTGTTGCGGAATAGAAAGCCGATTCTTGATTTGATTGGATTTGGAGGATGTTTGATATGAGTCTGGAAGGAAGAGTTGCAGTCTAGCCAGACACCTAGGTACTTAATAGATGTCCACATATTCTAGGTCGGAACCGTCCAGGGTGGTGATGCTAGTCGGGCGTGCGGGTGCAGGCAGGCGAACGGTTGAAAAGCATGCATTTGGTTTTTACAGGTTAAGAGCAGTTGAGAGGCCACGGAAGGAGTGTTGTATGGCATTGAAGCTCGTTTGAGGTAGATAGCACAGTGTCCACAGGTAAGGGCCGGGAAGTATATAGAATGTGTCGTCTGCGTAGAGGTGGATCAGGGAATCGCCCGCAGCAAGAGCAACATCATTGATGTATACAGAGAAAAGAGTCGCCCCGAGAATTGAACCTGTGGTTACCCCCATAGAGACTGGCCAGAGGACCCTGGACAACATGCCCTCCGATTTGGACACATTGAACTCTGTCTGCAAAGTAGTTGGTGAACCAGGCAGGCAGTCATTAGAAAAACCGAGGCTACTGAGTCTGCCGATAAGAATATGGTGATTGACAGAGTCGGAAGCCTTGGCCAGGTCGATGAAGACGGCTGCACAGTAATGTCTTTTATCGATGGCGGTTATGATAACGTTAGTACCTTGAGCGTGGCTGAGGTGCACCCTGACCGGCTCTCGGAAACCGGATTGCACAGCGGAGAAGGTACGGTGGGATTCGAGATGGTCAGTGATCTGTTTGTTGACTTGGCTTTCGAAGACCTTAGATATGGCACGGCAGGATGGATATAGGTCTGTAAACAGTTTGGTCCAGGGTGTCTCCCCCTTTGAAGAGGGGGATGACCGCGCGAGCTTTCCAATCCTTGGGGATCTCAGATGATACGAAGGAGAGGTTGAACAGGCTTGTGATAGGGGGTGCGACAATGGCGGCGGACAGTTTCAGAAATAGGGGGTCCAGATTGTCAAGCCCAGATGATTTGTATGGGTCCAGTTTTCCAGCTCTTTCAGAACATCTGCTATCTGGATTTGGGTAAAGGAGAAGCTGGGGAGCTTGGGCGAGTAGCAGCGGCGGGGGCGGGGCTGTTGGCCAAGGTTGGAGTCGCCAGAGGAAGGCATGGCCAGCCATTGAGAAATGCTTGTTGAAGTCTTCGATTATCACGGATTTATCGGTGGTGACCGTGTTACCTAGCCTCAGTGCAGTGGGCAGCTGGGAGGAGGTGCTCTTGTTCTCCATGGACTTTACAGTATCCCAGAACTTTTTGGAGTTAGAGCTACAGGATGCAATTTCTGCTTGAAAAAGCTGGCCTTGCTTTCCTGACTGACTGCGTGTATTGGTTCCTGACTTCCCTGAACAGTTGCATATCGCGGGGGCTCTTCGATGCTATTGCAGTTCGCCACAGGATGTTTTGTCTGGTCGAGGGCAGTCAGGTCTGGAGTGAACCAAGGCTATATCTGTCTTTGTTCTGCATTTTTGAACGGAGCATGCTTGTCTAATATGGTGAGGAAGTAACATTTAAAGAATGACCAGGGCACCTCAACTGACGGGATGAGGTCAATATCCTTCCAGGGTACCCGGGCCAGGTCGATTAGAAAGGCCTGCTCGCAGAAGTGTTTTAGGGAGCGTTTGACAGTGATGAGGGGTGGTCGTTTGACCGCGGACCCGTGGCGGATACAGCAATGAGCAGTGATCGCTGAGATCTTGATTGAAGACAGCAGAGGTGTATTGGAGGGCAGGTTGTCAGGTAATGTCTATTAGGTGCCCATGTTTACGGATTTAGGGTTGTACCTGGTGGGTTCCTTGATGATTTGTGTGAGATTGAGGGCATCAAGCTTGGATTGTAGGACTGCCGGGGTGTTAAGCATATCCCAGTTTAGGTCACCTAACAGAACAAACTCTGAAGCTAGATGGGGAGCGATCAATTCACAGATGTGGTGTCCAGGGCACAGCTGGGAGCTGAGGGAGGTCGGTAGCAGGCGGCAACAGTGAGAGACTTATTTCTGGAGAGATTAATTTTTAAAATTAGAAAGTTCGAACTGTTTGGGCATAGACCTGGAAAGTATGACAGAACTTTGCAGGCTATCTTCTGCAGATAGATGCAACTCCTCCCCCTTTGGCAGTTCTATCTTGACGGAAAGTGTTATAGTTGGGTATGGAAATCTCAGAATTTTTGGTGGCCTTCCTAAGCCAGGATTCGGACACGGCAAGGACATCAGGGTTGCAGAGTGTGCTAAGCGGTGAGTAAGGCAAACTTAGGAGGAGGCTTCTGATGTTGACATTGCATGAGGCCAAGGCTTTTTCGATCACAGAAGTCAACAAATGAGGGTGACTGGGGACATTGCAGGGCCTGGGTTTACCTCCACATCACCCGAGAACAGAGGAGTAGTAGGATGAGGGTGCGGCTAAAGGCTATCACAAACTGGTCGCTAGAGCGTTGGGACAAAGATAAAAAGGAGCAGATTTATGGGCGTGGTAGAATAGATTCTGGGCATAATGTGCAGACAGGGGTATGGTGGGGCGCGGGTACAGCGGAGGCAAGCCCAGGCACTGGGTGATGATAAGAGAGTTGTATCTCTGGACATGCTGGTCTCAATGGGTGAGTCACCGCATGTGTGGGGGTGGACAAAGGAGGTATCAAGGTACGGAGAGTGGAACTACAGGTCCATTGCAAACCAAAACAATGATAATGATAACTAGCCTGAACAACAGTAATGCAAGGCATATTGATATTTGAGAGAGACATACAATAAGGCATAAAGTGATTGCAGGTCTTGATTGGAGAGCTAGCTAAAACAACAGGTAAGATAACAGCAGCAATAACAGGGTGCTAGTCTAACACAGCAACAACAGGTAAAAATGGCGACGACTAGGCAGAGAGGTCGGATTAACTACACACAGATCCTGAGTTAAAGCACAGAGCCGACAGATAAAACACAAAATAAACAGAATGGAGTACCGTGAATTAATGGACAGTCAAGCATGCATCAGCTATGTAGCCAAGTGATCATAGTGTCCAGGGGGCAGCCGTAGATGGAGCAGGGAGGCCTCCACTAAGCTAGCACGCGGCGTTTAAAGTTAGTAGCCCGGGGGTGGTCTGCTCAGACGGAGGGGGTCTGCTCAGACGTGGTCGTGTCGACAGAGAATCCAAGCCGGATGGCGAAAGAGAGGTTGTGAATTGTAGAATTGTGTTTGCTATCTGGTGCTAGCTTCGTGGCAGTGGCGCTAGCTGCGCTAGCTGCAAGCTAGCTGTGAGGATCAGAAGTAGTGGCTCAGGGATTACGGCAGGAATCCCGGCGTGTTGTCGAGAGACAGTCCGATGCTGGTAAATTGGTGAGTAATATCCAGGCTAATAACAGGGCTGGTGTCCGTGCAGAAGGTAAAAAGCTACTAGCAGCGGCAAAAAAAATGGCTAAATTAGCTTGTAGCTGATTTAGACCAGTTTGTGATGGATTGCAGGGCTCTGTGTCGGCAAAAAAAGGTCCAGTCCAATTGGCAAAAGAGGTATTTGTAGCCAAGAATTCGCTGGTAGACCTCTTCGGCTAGCCGGCAGATGGGCCTAGCTCGAGGCTAGCTCAAGGCTAACTGGGCTTGCTTCGGGACAGAGGTGTTAGCCAGTAGTAGCCACTCCGTTGCAGCTAGCTAGCTGTGATGATACGGTGTAATTGTCCAGAGCTTGCGTCAGGAATCCGGTGATGTGGTAGAGAAAAGCAGTCCTATATGCTCGGCTTTGATATCCGCGCTTGCAGACTGGCAGGTATTGGCCCGGTATTGAAGCTGGCTGTCCGAGTTGAGGGTGAAGACCGCAGCAGTGGCTAACTGACTACTAGCTAGTAGCTAGTTATCTGGCTAGCTTCTGATTGGGTTACGGTTCTAAAGTATAAAAAAATAGCAGGTTCCGTACCACATTGGGTGAGGCGGAATGTAGGAATGTATATTCAGTTCCTAGATGGAAAGTGAAATTAAAATATATACGAAATGTATACGAAAAATACGAAGACTATTTACACGGGACAAGACAAGACAAAGACACGTCCGACTGCTACGCCATCTTGGATTCGATCAATGCATTCACCTGGATATCACTTACAATAGGAGATGTTCCAAAATTAGAATTATTCTGAAGTAAAGATTTTATCTCACTGGGTATAATTTTCCTTGCTTGAAACCTCAAAGTTGTAACTTTACATAAATTCTCTCCACATCAATAGATTTACACAAATACTAACTAATTAGCTGACAAGGACAATGTTTTTCGAGAACCAGTTACGGTAAAATAACATCTTCTTTCTATGTAATATCGACCCATTAAAGCCTGCTTGTGAAAAGCCGCCAATTTCACAGAAGGTTTACCCACAATATAGGGACATTGTAGTAAAAAATTAAGCCCTCCGAGCTTCTGAAAAACAAAATGAGGTATAATATTCCAGAAACAACAAGGATTTTTTAAAGTACCTTTTAACCCAGTTGACTTTTGATGTCTGAATAAAGAGAGTGAAGACTAAGACATTTAGACCACTGTCACAAACCCTGTTGGTGATGACATCTATTTTTATCTTATGTGGCTAGTTTTTCTATATGAAGTTGTACAATGACCTATCTAAGGTACAGCAAGTGGATTTGAGTGTCAATAGATAGCCCCTCAGCTTAGGATAAAAGCACCCTCCCTTGAAGACTTAAATCCCTCCCTAACCATGAGGATCATTTATTTTTGATAGATTTGTAGATTCAGTTACAGGATTCAAATTAAGATCATTCACAGCCTTAAGATTTTTGGTGATCTTTACCGCCAGTTGGGATATCTTGTTCTCTCTGGCCTGGAATGTAATGCCTTCAAATTGACTTTGATAAACTAATGAGCATAAGATTTGAGCTACTAACAAAAATATAAAAGGTGAGATTGGACAACCTTGTCGTTCCTTTGTAAATGTTAAACCTTGAGGATATTCCATGACAGAGTTTGATTCAGCTATTGCCACCATTATACAGAGTTCTAATAGCGTCAGCAAAAAAACTAGCAAACTTCAAATGCTTAAGACAATCAAAGATAAAATTGTGACTTAAAGTATCAAACGCTTTCTGAAAATCCAGAAATAAGATAACAGAGAAGTCATCCAATAGATCACAATACTCAACCAAGTCTAACACCAGCCTCAGATTATTATATATATGGCGCCCTTTCATAACTCTGATTGACATTCATCAACCAGATCATTCAAGCGCGACTTTAACCTTTTCGCAAAGATTGAGGCTATAATTTTCTAGTCGTTATTTAGGAGTGTGATTGGATGGCAATTATCAATAATTAAGAGATCCTTGTGTGGTTTAGGTATAAGTGTAATAACCCCTTGCTTCAGAGAGGCAGGTAGTTCTCCCTTCTTTATAGCCTACTTAAAGGTTTCAAGTAAAAATGTTGCTATTTCTTCAGAGGTTTTGTAAAATTCAGAGGTTAATCCATCACAACATGTAAATGTGTTATTTTTTATTAAGCAACCCCATATTGGATGTCCATAATGGATAAATCTTGACAACAAGACCGACTGAACTCTTCACTAATCGAGTTAACATTCTCTATAGAATCAAGGAGATCATTAGTCACTCAAACTGTTATCTAAGAAGTAAAGATTCTCATAAAACTTGTTGGTAAAGTCTGATTACAACTCTCTATCCTCAGAGGTTACCCCATTAATCTTAAGATTCCGAAGTGTGTTGAGTTCCCCTCTCCTCTTTTCCAAATTAAAAAAGTATCTACTGTTCTTTTTGACTTTTTCAAGCCATTGTTTTCTGGATCTTATGAAGGATCCTCTAGCCGTTTCCTCATACAATGTATCTAGTTGATTCTGTAAATCATTCAATTTAGCTTTATCATTAAGATCATGATGCTCAATCTCTGTGATATCAACAATTTTCTTAGAGATCTCAGCTACCTGAAAGCTCCTTCTTAAAGCAAGCCCTTTTCCATAAGTAATTTACAATTTCAGCAGTTCCCAATATTTCCCATATTCTGCATTAGAGGTAGCTAAATTCCAGTAAACATAAATTATATTCTTAATCACATTTTTTAAATCATCATGCAATAACAATGAGTTATTTAATTTCCAATAATCACCAGAGTATTTCTTATCATTTTTGCACATTCTTACAGTCAGCCATATGAATTTGTTCTGGAAATTCTTACACAGGACACTCAAAGTCAATATCTAATGAATCACTCTTTATTGTCAGCAAGCTGGAGAGGTCACAGTGAAACTTAGATGCATAAGTACCGGTCTGAAGTGAGCTCCAAAAGGGTGTTCCTTACTGCTATCTAAACCTACTGTACATAGACATGATTTTGATTTGGTTCCTACATGTGACTGGCTCTGTCTCCTATTTTAATTTAAAAAAAACATATTTTGTGCGTTCTGCCAGATGTTCCTCCGGAAGGCCCCCTCCTCATCTCTTGACCAGACACAGGCAGTAACCAAGGATTGTTTATGACACCAAAGATAAGATGCACAAAGAAAATTTCCTTTACAACTTTATGATCCGTCAGGACTGCAGTCAGCATTTTTACCTCTACAGTGTTGGGCTCAAGACGAGAGGTTATCACCTACAAGTCTATTCTTGCTTGTAGTGAACAATCTCTATTACTCAATGTGTACTGTTTTTCTCCAGGGTTTTTAACTCTAGATATGTCAACTAAGTCCAGGCTTTGGCAGAAATTCACAAATTTCTTCACACCAATGTTAGGCCTATGGGACAATCTACAGCACATATGTCAGAGTCAAGGCCCGCGGGCCACATCCGGCCCGCGAGAAGGTTTTTTACGGCCCCTGGGATGATCTTGATTTATTATTAGAACCGGCCCGCAGACCGCAGCAAGCCGGCAGCCCGCAGATCTTTTACACGCACCAATACTACATTTCCCACAATGCAACGGTGACGCACCGAGCAGTAGGCTGCTTCATTTCAATATTTATTGGCACAGCAGTCGTCAGCATCACAGTAAAATTAACTTTCAGATACCCATCAAAAATGGCAAAACGGAAGGTGGACACTGAGAACCGGGGGTTTCAAACAAGGTGAGTCGGAGTATATGTTCACGGGAGGTAGCTGGAAAACCTGTGTGTCTTCTGTGTGGAGAAGTGTGGCGGTACTGAAAGAGTATAATCTGAGACGACATTATGAAACGAAACACGCGGACAAAAACAAGAATGTGGACATGGAACAAAGGCTACAAAAGGCAGAGGAATTAAAACGAGCCTCAAATCTCGACAGGCTCTGTTCAAAAAGCCAAATCACAAGCCAGGCTGCTGTCAGGCCAGTTTTATTTTGGCAGAAGAGATCGCTAAATCAGCCCGGCCATTTACGGAGGGGGATTTCATCAAAAACTGCATGATTAAAGTTTGTGACGAAGTTTGCCCAGAAAAAAGGCAACTCTTTTTAAATGTGAGTCTGAGCAGAAACACCATTGCCGAGAGAGTAGACCAGTTGTCATCAATCTAAAAGAGCAGCTTGTGAAAAGGGAAAAGATTTCATTGCATATTCCTTGGCTGTGGATGAGAGCACCGACATTTCTGACATTGCCCAGTTGTCAATTTTCATCCGCGGAGTGGACTCCAGCCTAAGCGTGACAGAGGAGTTTTTGGCTTTACGTCCTATGCATGGCACAACTACGGGGCATGATTTGTATGAAGAGGTGTCAAGATGTGTAAATGAGATGGAGCTGCCTTGGGAAAAACTCGTGGGTTTGACAACCGACGGAGCACCTGCGATGTGTGGACACAGGAGCGGACTGGTGGCGAAGATACGGGAAAAGATGCAAGAGGAAAACGCGACAGGTGAGCTGACAGCTTATCATTGTATCAACATACAATGTTCATGTTATGGGGATTTTTATATAAAGGAAATTTGTCTTTTGTGTCTGTTGAAAATTAAAGATTACTGACAGAGCCATAAGAAAATATTGCTTTATTTATCTGATCATATTGGAATATATTTGGTTTTCAGGTTTTCAGTAGGTTCAATTAGGTTCACTAGACTATATGCGTCATTTAAAAAATTTTCAATGAACATTCGAACAGTCCGGCCCTCGGCTTGTAGCTAAATTTTTTATTTGGCCCTCCGTCCATTTGACTTTGACACCCCTGATCTACAGTATCAGTCTCATTATAATAAACCATATTAAAATCCCCACCAACTATAATCTGACTGGATGGATATTTTCTCAGAATACTTAAGATTTTCCTCAACTTCCTCTAGAAGAAAGTATTTTGGAGGACTAGAATAGTATCAATATACAATACACAACACAAATAATCTATTCATGTGGTTGATGACCGCTACTAGCCATTGTCCATTGGTGTCCACTTGATTAAACAAAAATGCCCCTTTGAAATTGTGTGCTAAAATTGCAACCCCAGCTGAATGATTAGTCCCGTGGGCCAAGAAAATTTCACTGCACCACAGATTTTGCCCAAAATTATAGTCCTTTTTGTATGAATGTGTTTCTTGAATGAATAGAAGATCTGCGTTGCAGTCCTTACAACAACAAAAAAAAGCTTTCCTCTTCAACAGGTTTCCTATCCCTCTGGCATTGAAAGACAAACTTCAAGTCCATATATATAAAATAGAAAGGAAAATCCTATGCAATCTCAACTCTACCCTCATTATAAAAATGTGTTTCATATAAACTCAGCAAAAAAAGAAACGTCCCTTTTTCAGGACCCTGTCTTTCAAAGATAATTCGTAGAAATCCAAATAACTTCACAGATCTTCATTGTAAAGGGTTTAAACACTGTTTCCCATGCTTGTTCAATGAACCATAAACAATTAATGAACATGCACCTGTGGAACGGTCGTTAAGACACCAACCGCTTACAGACGATAGGCAATTAAGGTCATAGTTATGAAAACTTAGGACACTAAAGAGGCCTTTCTACTGACTCTGAAAAACACCAAAAGAAATATGCTCAGGGTTCCTGCTCATCTGCGTGAACGTGCCTGAGGCATGCTGCAAGGAGGCATGAGGACTGCAGATGTGGCCAGGGCAATAAATTTCAATGTCCGTACTGTGAGACGCCTAAGACAGCGCTACAGGATGGACAGCTGATCGTCCTTGCAGTGGCAGACCACGTGTAACAACACCTGCACAGGATCGGTACATCCGAATATTACACCTGCGGGACAGGTACAGGATGGCAACAACAACTGCCTGACTTACACCAGGAACTCACAATCCCTCCATCAGTGCTCAGACTGTCCGCAATAGGCTGAGAGAGGCTGGACTGAGGGCTTGTAGGCCTGTTGTAAGGCAGGTTCTCACCAGACATCACCGGCAACAACGTCGCCTATGGGCACAAACCCACCGTCGCTGGACCAGACAGGACTGGCAAAAAGTGCTCTTCACTGACGAGTGCGGTTTTGTCTCACCAGGGGTGATGGTCGGATTCGCGTTTATCGTCGAAGGAATGAGCGTTACACCGAGGCCTGTACTCTGGAGCGGGATCAATTTGGAGGTGGAGGGTCCGTCATGGTCTGGGGCGGTGTGTCACAGCATCATCGGACTGAGCTTGTTGTCATTGCAGGCAATCTCAAAGCTGTGTGTTACAGGGAAGACATCCTGCTCCCTCATGTGGTACCCTTCCTGCAGGCTCATCCTGACATGACTCTCCAGCATGATGACAATGCCACCAGCTATACTCCTCATTCTGTGCATGATTTCCTGTAAGACAGGAACGTCAGTGTTCTGCTATGGCCAGCGAAGAGCCCGGATCTTAATCACATTGAGCACGTCTGGGACCTGTAGGATCGGAGGGTGATGGCAAGGGCCATTCCCCTGAGAAATGTCAGGGAATATGTAGGTGCCTTGGTGGAAGAGTGGGGTAACATCTCACAGCAAGAACTGGCAAATATGGTGCAGTCCATGAGGAGGAGATGCACTGCAGTACTTAATGCAGCTGGTGGCCACACCTGATACTAACTGTTACTTTTGATTTTGACCCCCCCCTTTGTTCTCAGGGACACATTATTCAATTTCTGTTTGTCACATGTCTGTGTAACTTGTTCGGTTTATGTCTCAGTTGTTGAATCTTGTTATGTTCATACAAATATTACACATGTTAAGTTGCTGAAAATTTAACGTAGTTGGCAGTGAGAGGACGTTTCTTTTTTTGCTGAGTTTATGTATTTACAGAAGTTTAAACTTGTAACCATAACACCACAATTCAAACTAGAACGCTCCGTTTGTTGTAGGGAAAGGGCTATCTTTGTAAGCCTACTGGAGGAGCAAATCACCCCGGTTTAATTTATTTTCAGTCCATGATTCCTCTGTAGTTTCCACCCATTCCTTGATTTCTGGCCTCTTGGACGAGAAGCCACAACTTTGCCTTTGCTACCTTGTCTGCTGCAGTCAGGTCCTCACCGATTCAACATTTTTCTCTTTCAAAAAGGCGCTTTCCTTTGCTTTCTGCCAATCTGCATCTCTCGCTGTGCAGAAAGCGACTTGGATGATGATCGAGCGGCTGCCGATGGCATCTTGCTTCTTCACAATACGATGAGCGACATCCACAGCCATGTCCATATATCCTTCGGGGAAGTCCAGGGCTACATTGTTACAGATGTCACTTACTATGCACTTCACATTCTCACCCTGGTCCTCTGGGACACCTTAAAGCTGTAGCCCCCACCTTCTTGGTATCGCTCTGCTTCTGACAAGTGCTCTTGCATGTCAATGGTCTTATCCTGTGTAGTGCATTTATTAGAGGTTGCAGTGTTTGCATGTTTACGCTCTTCGATACTTCATATGCATGAGTCAAAGAGGTCTCGAGGTCAACAATTTTTTATGTGTTTTCGTGTATCATTTTCTCCAGACCATTGGCTCTTTCGTTTTCTTTGCAGAGCCAGCATAGATTATGTTGACCTGGAGATCGTGCAAAGACAATTCTTTCTGTGTCTTTTGGGGTGCAGGACTATTAACTGGAGTTTCTGAATCAACTGAATTCAGATTCCTCAATTTCTTCTCCTGAGGAGTCAGGTGGCGGTTTCTCTCTGGTGTATGAGTGGTCAGCTAGCAACTGCCTTCTCCTCCCTTTGCTCTTTCTCACATTTTTTTCTTACATTTTGCCAAGTTTCAGATTAAATTAGCGGTTTACTGAGTGTTGTTTTCTGTTGTGTTTACTGTAAACCGAGTTTTGTTAACTTTAACCTCACAAACTTACTAAAATGTAAGGTTATTCGGAGCAAGCTAAAATCACGTCTGCACTCGCCTTCATCTTCCTGGAACCTCAGAGAGAGAGAGAATGTTATCCGCTGGGTTTATAAAACTGTAAAAAGAGCAGCACGGTATCGCTGTTTTATGTACAACAAAATTAGGTTGCTGTTACTCACTCCCCTATTGCAGAATGCAGCCTTTTGACAGCGTGTTTAATTCACACTTGCGTTAGTCCCCTGGTTTGGTGATTGGCATTTAGGCTGTGGCAACAAAAAAGCAGCAAACAGACCTAGAGTATGTTTTAGCAAGGAAGTTTGGTAGGGTGACCTGATTTGTAACTATGAAAATAATTTTGTCAAACAGATTGTGAACCCAAAAGTGTATATTTTATTCTCGAGGGGGAATAAAATATACACATACACATAATTAAATGCAAACATAAATTGGTTAGGGTGTAGGGGCAGATTTATGTTATCTTGTCTTCAGGAGATTTTATTATCTTTAAAAATATATATATTTCACCAGGTAGGCCAGTTGAGAACAAGTTCTCATTTACAGTTGCAACCTGGACAAGATAAAGTAAAGCAGTGCGACAAAAACAACAACACAAGTTACACATAAACAAACGTACAGTCAATAACACAATAGAGAAAACAAATCTATGTACAGTGTGTGCAAATGTAGGGAGGTAGGCAATAAATAGGCCATAGAGGCGAAATAATTACAATTTAGCATTAACACTGGAGTGATAGATGTGCAGATGATGATGTGCAAGTAGAGATACTGGAGTGCAAAAGAGCAAGAAGATAAATAACAATATGGGGATGAGGTAGTTGGGTGTGCTATTTACAGATTGGCTGTGTACAGGTACAGTGATCGGTAAGCTGCTCTGACAGCTGATGCTTAAAGTTAGAGAGGGAGAAATAAGTCTCCAGCTTCAGTGATTTTTGCAATTCGTTCCAGTCATTGGCAGCAGAGAACTGGAAGGAAAGGCGGCCAAAGCAAGTGTTGGCTTTGGGGATGACCAGTGAAATATACATACACCTATTTTCCCCTTTCATTCAGAACCTTCAGAACCCGCTGGAGCACATGCTACGGGTGGGTGTTGCTATGGTGACCAGTGAGCTGAGATAAGGTGGGGGTTTACCTAGCAAAGACTTATAGGATGACCTGGAGCCAGTGGGTTTGGCGATGAATATGAAGCAAGGGCCAGCCAACGAGAGCATACGGGTTGCAGTGGTGGGTAGTATATGGGGCTTTGCTTGATTTAGTCTGATCAGTGGAACAATTCTCATTCTTAACAATGGGGGATTATATAGGGTAACAATATAGGTTAATTACTGTGCTTGTCAGCAAGAACACGACTGTTATTCCCCACACTTGTTTTGTTATTCCACTTCTTTCCAATGTTGCCAGTGTTGCCAGTGTAATCACATATTTAAAATCTGATATGCCTACTATGCATATACAAAATATATTATATGAGGCTATGTATTATTTCAGCCATTCATGGACAGTTTTGAATAAGTCATAGAAATAAGCGTTGGATAAATGCTCCAGGAATCAAATATAATTTTCAACATTTTAGGGAGACTCACAACTCACAAATGCATCATATTTTGTCTATGTAGAGTAAAATGATGGCAAGGATCTTCAATTAGTAGGCATAAATCAACTGAATATTGAGGAGAATATGATTTGGTTACCCAATGCTATCAATTGTTAATATTAGTCATTCTTGTGCAGAGCTTTGGTGTAGTGGTAACACTCCCTGACATGTGTCACATATAGCTTTTCACCTGAGAACAGGGATCAATCCCTGCATCCAACCTTTCTACTGTTTTTCCCATTTTCCTGTCTCCCCAGCTCATTTAATTACTGTCTGAATAAAGTGTCAAACCACCCAAAAAATATGTAAAATAAAAATATTAGCATACTCAAAGTAACAGTCGTTCTAATTACACCTGACCTCTGCATTAAAACATTTTCTTTTCCATCCTGGTCATAGGCCTAAACCATGTCAGAATATGTAGAATTGCAGGAAATGAGCTTTAAAACAGTACAGTTTTCCTGGGAGAGGACACCCAGAACCCCGTCTAGGGGTTGTGCCATTGAGCAATGAAATTCACATAGCAAATCTCACTCCAAGCCTTCGTCAAAAGTTGGAAGCCCTGAAACTTCTTTAGATTATCTCAGATAGCCTAGGTTGGAAGCAGGACTGGGCCGTTCTGCTGCCCTAGGCTAGACCAAAAAATTGCCGCCCCTACAAGAATAGTCCCAGTAAGCAAAATTACATTGAAAGATGTCTAAAATAGCAATTTTTCCAGACGTAAAAGTTAGGTTAAATTTAGGTTCTGAATGAAAGGGGAAAATAGGTGTATGTATTTTCCAGACGTTGAAATCAGGTTAGTTTTTGTTTCGGGAATGAAAGTTGAAAAAATTCATAGACGTTAATGTTTGGGCCAAATCAAGGCCAGTCCAGACCAGACAAAATCTGAACCAAACCTAGATGTCTATGATTGGTTCAGATTTGGTCCAGATCGGACCAAAAAACAACATCCGTGGACGTGGAAATCAAGGCTGGTCAGGACTGCACCAAAAAAAGACATCCAAAAGGTACCAGCGTCGATCCGTGCTTACTGAGGTACAGCCTACAGCAGGGATAGGCAACTCCAGTCCTCTTGGGCTGGAGTGGTGTCACACTTTTTCCCCATCCCTAGTGGTAAGTGGTATTTCGTTTTTTAGCTATTGTTTTGTACCCAGTGCCTGATTTTTATGAAGTTCAACAACAATTTGTCTCTTTTTGTTTGTAAGATCTTTGCCTTTCCCCGGGGTGATGGATGACAAATGGATTGTACATGCGTGTTACCTAATTTTTATACGCCAGTGAAACAGGAAGCCATGGATGACCACAATACAGTCCCTTAAACTGAGATGAAGGGCTCTAATCAATCTGAATCGCGGATGTTCAGTTTAACAATGCGATTGAAATTTAAAGGGAACCACAAAATATCACAAGAGAAGCATCTAGGAAAATAAATGTATACTGACGTGGTGCAATTGCGGTACTTGCACACAATAGTTTATTGGAGTGCCAAAGAGCCAGCAAAGTGCAATAGACATACTGTACCTGCACACCATAGTTTATGGGGGAGTCAAAAAGCCAGCAAAGGTACAAACCATGGTTTATCGGATTAAATGCGCAATGATATGAAAATATAAATGCAATTTCTCCTTTCAATATAACATTGCATTTTCAAATTGACATCGATTTAACCAGCCATAGTAGAGCGATACCATGCGACCTAAACATTAACACTTTACATTTGAGTCGTTTAGCAGACGCTCTTATCCAGAGTGACTTATAGTTAGTGCATTCATATAAAGATAGCTAGGTATGTGTTTTCTCCGACACATTGGTGTGGCTGGCTTCCAGGTTAAGCGGACATTGTGTCAAGAAGCAGTGCGGCTTGGTTGTGTTTTGGAGGACGCACGGCTCTCGACCTTCGCCTCCGTACGGGAGTTGCAGCGATGAGACGAGACTGTAACTATCAATTGGATACCATGAAATTGGGGAGAAAAACTGGTAATTAAAAAAAAAAAATAAGATAGCTAGGTGGGACAACCCAGATATCACAGTCATGGTAAGTAAATCTTTCCTCAACGTAGCTATCAGCAAATTAAGCAAGTAAGAGGGAAAAGAGTCAAGTGCGAGTGTTAGTTCACAAAATAAAAATGTTCTGCTTAAAAAAAATGGGGGTGGGGTGAGGAGGGGGTGCGAGGGGGGTTGCTGTGGGATTATTTAAGATACTCTTTGAAGAAGTAGGGTTTCAGATGTTTTTAGAAGATGGGCTGGGACTCTGCTGTCCTAGCTTAAGGGGGAACTGATTCCACCATTGTGGTGCCAGGACAGCGAAGCGCTTTGACTGGGCTGAGTGGGGGCTGTCCTTCCATAGGGGTGGGAGGGCCAAGAGGTAGCAGGACAGAGTACTCAGGTTGGGGTGTAGGGTTTGAGCATAGCCTGGAGGTAATGAGGGGCAGTTGCTCTTGCTGCTCCGTAGGCAAGTACCAAGGTCTTGTAGTGGATGCAAGCTTCGACTGGAAGCCAGTGTAGTGTGCGGAGGAGCGGGATGACATGGGAGAACTTGGAAAGGCTGAACACCAGGTGGGCTGCAACGTTCTCGATAAATTGCAGGGGTTCGATGGCACAAGTGAAGAGCCCAGCCAACAGCGAGTTGCCGTAACCCAGATGGGAAATTACAAGCGCATGGATTAGGACCTGCGCCGCTTCCTGTGTGAGGTAGGGTCGTACTCTACGGATGTTGTAGAGTATGTACCTGCAGGAGCGAGTCACTGCTTTGATATTTGCAGAGAACGACAGGGTCCAGGGTCACACCAAGGTTATTTGCACACTGGGAGGGGACACCGTGGAGTCAACCGTGATGGAGAGGTCTTAGAGCGGGCAGGTCTTCCCCGGGAGGAAGAGCAGCTCCGTCTTGTCGAGGTGGAGCTTGAGGTGGTGGGCCGACAACCAAGCGGAGATATCTGTCAGGCACGCAGAGATGCGTGTCGCCACCTGGGTGTCAGAAGGGGGATGGAGAAAAGTATTTGAGTGTCATCCGCATACCAATGATAGGAGACACCATGTGAGAATATGTCGGAGCCAAGTGACTTGGTATTTAGAGAGAAGAGGACTACAGCTCAGCATTTAACACCATAGTACCCTCCAAAACTCGTCATCAAGCTCGAGACCCTGGGTCTCGACCCCGCCCTGTGCAACTGGGTACTGGACTTCCTGACGGGCCGCCCCCAGGTGGTGAGGGTAGGTAACAACATCTCCACCCCGCTGATCCTCAACACTGGGGCCCCACAAGGGTGCGTTCTGAGCCCTCTCCTGTACTCCCTGTTCACCCACGACTGCGTGCCATGCACGCCTCCAACTTAATCATCAAGTTTGCGGACGACACTACAGTGGTAGGCTTGATTATCAACAACGACGAGATGGCCTACGGGGAGAGGTGAGGGCCCTCGAGTGTGGTGTCAGAAAAATAACCTCACACCAACGTCAACAAAACAAAGGAGAGGATTGTGGACTTCAGGAAACAGCAGAGGGAGCACCCCCCTATCCACATCGACGGGACAGTAGTGGAGAGCGTAGTAAGTTTTAAGTTCCTCGGTGTACACATCACGGACAAACTGAATTGGTCCACCCACACAAGACAGCGTTGTGAAGAAGGCGCAGCAGCGCCTCTTCAACCTCAGAAGGCTGAAGAATTCGGCTTGTCACCAAAAGCACTCAGAAACTTCTACAGATGCACAATCGAGAGCATCCTGTCGGGCTGTATCACCGCCTGGTACGGCAACTGCTCCGCCCACAACCATAAGGCTCTCCAGAGGGTAGTGAGGTCTGCACAACGCATCAACGGGGGCAAACTACCTGCCTCCAGGACACCACACCACCCGATGTCACAGGAAGGCCATAAAGATCATCAAGGACAACAACCACCCGAGCCATTTGCCTGTCCGCTATCATCCAGAAGGCGAGGTCAGTACAGGTGCATCAAAGCAGGACCGAGAGAGCTGAAAACAGCTTCTATCTCAAGGCCATCAGACTGTTAAACAGCACCACTAACATTTAGTGGCCGCTGCCAACATACTGACTCAACTCCAGCCACTTTAATAATGGGATTGATGGAAATGTATGTAAAAATGTATCACTAGCCACTTTAAACAATGCCACTTAATATAATGTTTACATACCCTACATTACTCATCTCATATGTATATGTATATACTGTACTCTATATCATCACTGCATCTTGCCATCTTTATGTAATACATGTATCACTGGCCACTTAAAACTATTGCACTTTATGTTTATATACCCTACATTACTCATCTCATATGTATATACTGTACTCTATACCATCTACTGCATCTTGCCTATGCCGTTCTGTACCATCACTCATTCATATATCTTTATGTACATATTTCTTTATCCCTTTACACTTGTGTGTATAAGGTAGTAGTTGTGGAATTGTTAGGTTAGATTACTCGTTGGTTATTACTGCATTGTCGGAACTAGAAGCACAAGCATTTCGCTACACTCGCATTAACATCTGCTAACCATGTGTATGTGACAAATAAAATGTGATTTGATTTGAACAGAAGGTAGAGAGGAGGGAGTGAAAGGATTATAGGTCCTCCGGAAGTTTAGTTGAAATTACTATTGCAACATGTTCCTTGGTAAATGTGAATGATAGTGGTACCAGCTAGATGATTCATTGCTTAATCACATGTAAGTGATTGTTGTGTCTTGGAGATACTGTATACTTGTAAATCAGACATATTTCCACTACAAGATGGAGTCAAAGTAACAACATGATCATTATGGAGTTACTGTATGGCCTCCTATATGAAATTGAGAGGCACATTGTATTATGTAATAAATCAGCCAACAAGTTTTTTTAGATACCCAACAACGGCTTTATTTCCCCAAAATATGACATTTACATTGTTCAAATAGACATTTACCATCTTGAAAAGGAAACATTACAATGTGTGTACAGATATAGTTCCAATTCATCATGTCACAGTGTCTCTCCACATGTGAGTTGAATGTGATAGAATAAATGCATTTTAGGTGAAAAAAAGATGAGAACTTTGGAGCAAAAGCTGTGTGTATGTGTATAATGTCTAAATAATTCTGGAAAATCAGAAAAATAGTAATTTCAATAGTCGTCTATTGATATAAATTCATTAACTGTTGATTTTTTTAATCATATAAATCTCTTATTATTAATATTATAATTCTTAAGGTCATGAGTTTGGGTGGACCTCTCGGAGAGTCTTGGACTCGTGTGCATAGTTTTAAAATCCCTTTACAAAGATGAAAAAAATAAAAGAAATAGAGGATAAATAATTGAAATAGATAAAATGTTATGTCAAGTTAGTTGTCCAGACCTAAGTGCTGTTATCATGAATATCATACCGGCCAAGGTTTCAGACGGAGCAATGGTATATCTGGTCCCCATTCAGTTCTGGTTCCCCTACCTACTGAGCTGATTAGCCTTCGGAAAGGTCCATGTGAGTTTGCAAATGATGATATTCAAAGAAATTATAGATTTTTTAATCTCTGATTGAACAATGAAATTGATTTACAGTACTCTGTCTTTCAGAGAGCAATCTGTCTATTGACTCCTCTCCACCCTCTCCGAGCTGGGCATCTCCGGCGCGGCCCACGCTTGGATTGCGTCCTACCTGACAGGTCGCTCCTACCAGGTGGCGTGGCGAGAATCTGTCTCCGCACCACGTGCTCTCACCACTGGTGTCCCCCAGGGCTCTGTTCTAGGCCCTCTCCTATTCTCGCTATACACCAAGTCACTTGGCTCTGTCATATCCTCACATGGTCTCTCCTATCATTGCTATGCAGACGACACACAATTAATCTTCTCCTTTCCCCCCTCTGATAACCAGGTGGTGAATCGCATCTCTGCATGTCTGGCAGACATATCAGTGTGGATGACGGATCACCACCTCAAGCTGAACCTCGGCAAGACGGAGCTGCTCTTCCTCCCGGGGAAGGACTGCCCGTTCCATGATCTCGCCATCACGGTTGACAACTCCATTGTGTCCTCCTCCCAGAGTGCTAAGAACCTTGGCGTGATCCTGGACAACACCCTGTCGTTCTCAACTAACATCAAGGCGGTGACCCGTTCCTGTAGGTTCATGCTCTACAACATTCGCAGAGTACGACCCTGCCTCACGCAGGAAGCGGCGCAGGTCCTAATCCAGGCACTTGTCATCTCCCGTCTGGATTACTGCAACTCGCTGTTGGCTGGGCTCCCTGCCTGTGCCATTAAACCCCTACAACTCATCCAGAACGCCGCAGTCCGTCTGGTGTTCAACTTTCCCAAGTTCTCTCACGTCACCCCGCTCCTCCGCTCTCTCCACTGGCTTCCAGTTGAAGCTCGCATCCGTTACAAGACCATGGTGCTTGCCTACGGAGCTGTGAGGGGAACGGCACCTCCGTACCTTCAGGCTCTGATCAGGCCCTACACCCAAACAAGGGCACTGCGTTCATCCACCTCTGGCCTGCTCGCCTCCCTACCTCTGAGGAAGTACAGTTCCCGCTCAGCCCAGTCAAAACTGTTCGCTGCTCTGGCACCCCAATGGTGGAACAAACTCCCTCACGACGCCAGGTCAGCGGAGTCAATCACCACCTTCCGGAGACACCTGAAACCCCACCTCTTTAAGGAATACCTAGGATAGGATAAAGTAATCCTTCTAACCCCCCCCCCCCCCCCTTAAAAGAGTTAGATGCACTATTGTAAAGTGGTTGTTCCACTGGATATCATAAGGTGAATGCACCAATTTGTAAGTCGCTCTGGATAAGAGCGTCTGCTAAATGACTTAAATGTAATGTAAATGTAAATGACTGCCATCCTACCAAGTTCTTCAACCCACAAAATGTAGGTGATATAGTGGCTGAAAAGCGATGACAAATATCTGATGGTGTGTTGCATCAGAGAAACCTCACCCTCCATAGTGATGTGTTGATTAATTCATATTTCAAATATGCAGCAGAAAATCCTTAGCGTTCCATTCATGACAGCGGAACCTCATGTTAGCATATTGGTTCAACTCGTTTGTTAGAAAAATCACAGGTTACAAATAGTCAAGAATGTAGGAAAACAGAACCCAAACAATTCAAGAAATATACAATGAGCCCTCTTGTAAAAACAGTAGATGGGGAATCAGAAATAACCAATTATTACAACTCTTTAGTGTATCATTTTTTTTGTATACTTGATTTTTCAATGTTTCAAAGTAGAGCACAGGTACAGGTTTACCAATACATCTCTGCTGCATAGAACAAATAAACCAGCCAGCTGGTAAAAATTAAAACAAGTAAAATATTAATCAAGTGTTTGCTATTATAACCATTATCATTAATAAAAATGCTTGGGACTACACTACTACGAGATAGACAGTGTAACGTAATGAAAGACGCCAAGTGAAAGAAATCAATTGGTTTCGTTGTAAAAGAAGCTCACGCTAAAATACAGATTCACTGTGTTACAGAGGGCTTGTATAATCAAAGTTGATGAAATACAGTTGAATGGTCCATATCAGCTTGACACATACAAATAAAGCTAAGAAGACCTGTCAACATTTCCCCATGCATGTGTACGCACGTCAGTGAAGTTAAAGGTTATGCATTCATTGTTTCCTTTTTTTTCACACACAGTATGCACACAGCATCTACAATGACAATGACGCAAGGTGGAGAGTGAAATACACACAAAAAAGCACATTGCAACAGCACACAGCCCAATTTTCTTTTTAAAGGGCCAGTCAGGAGACATTTTTGTCTTTGTGCCTCTGAATGTCAACTCTCAGTATGCTGTGAATGTCTGTGTCCCAAATATCACTGTATTCTCTATATGTAGGGAATAAGGTGCCATTTGGGACACCTTATGTCTGTTGTAAAAAAAACATCCTTGTTAGGAAGCTATGTTGAAGCTACAGGTGTGTAGATGAAAGCCCATATTGCACTTTTCCTTTGAAAGACATTTCAAATGAACAGACTAAGGGCGATATTACAGGCTAAGGCGCGCGCATTAGGTCCGTTTCCCTGCTGAGGGCTTTCAGATCAACTGAAACGTTCCTCAGGGGTCAAGAACCGTGAGACAGGTGAGTGGCAAGCTCTTCAGCTTGCACACGCACAGACAATGCGCGGAAGTACACACACACACACGGACATTTCCTCGTTTCCACTCCCTCCCTAAAAAAGATATGCATAGGCACAAACACACATACAAGAGGCCATTGTCATTTGGGGATGAGAGGGGAGTTTCTACTCAAAATCCTCCATTGTTAGCTCTGATTGGCTCTGACTACACCATACCCACAATGCAATGTTCTTCTAACGGGATCAAAATCCGGGGGCGACAGAAATAAAATTACATTTCTCCCCAGCAAATAGAATAGCTTGTTCAATTAAATGAAGATGACCAGATACCACTGTCAGTTGTATCATTAGAGCCCTTATTCAATTGTAAGTTCATTACGCTTGATAACGACTGGTGATATTGAGGCTTAGTGGAAGTGCAACAGTTGGACAGTTGTAGCCAAGCCCACATAGTAATCCTTCTTTGTGAAATACCTTCTAAGTTAGCCAGCCAACTTTAGTAACCCACTTCAGTAACCAAACCATTTAAGGGCCCCCACTCAATAAAAATCAGTGACCAGGCTTGCATTGAGAAAGCATATTTGAAATAATATGCAGTCGAATTTCCTTTTGAGTCTCACTGTAAGCATTGATTTGTTGAGAACACAAATCCAAAAGGGCTTTCTAGCAGATCAAGAATATAAAAAAAATTCTCCCAGAAACCTAGTAACTTAGTTTAATTGACAACTCCAGTCCTTGACAACAGGGAGGGATGTCATGGGCATGGTGACACAAAATAATTGGTTCTGACATACAGGACAAATGAGCAACAGTCAAGGGACAAAGCTACTGAGACAGACAGACAGACAGAAGACTGTCAACAAAGACAGAAATGTCCCCCTCTGATTTTCCAACTTTTCCACTTACGGTATAGTCACCAAGCCAGCTGGTGAGCATGAGGATAGTGTCTCACATTACGGATGTAAAGAAGACTATGTACAAGACCCAGGGGAGGGGAGGACCAAGGGCTTAGACTACAGTAATCGATTACCAATCCTGCCTGCATTTACCTAGACTCCAATATTCGATTACCAATCCTGCCTGCATTTATCTAGACTACAGTAATCGATTACCAATCCTGCCTGCATTTACCTAGACTCAATATTCGATTACCAATCCTGCCTGCATTTATCTAGACTACAGTAATCGATTACCAATCATGCCTGCATTTACCTAGACTCCAGTATTTGATTTACCAATCCTGCCTGCATTTATCTAGACTACAGTAATCGATTACCTATCCTGCCTGCATTTACCTATACTACAGTAATTGATTACCATCCGGCCTGCATTTACCTAGACTACAGTAACGATTACCAATCCTGCCTGTATTTACCTAGACTACAGTAATCGATTAAATCCTGCTGTATTACCTAGACTACAGTAATCGATTACTAATCCTGCCTGCATTTATCTAGACTACAGTAATCGATTACTATCCTGCCTGCATTTACCTATACTACAGTAATTGATTACCAATCCGGCCTGCATTTACCTAGACTACAGTAAACGATTACAATCCTGCTTGTATTTACCTAGACTACAGTAATCGATTACTATCCTGCCTGTATTTACCTAGACTACAGTATCGATACTAATCCTGCCTGCATTTATCTAGACTACAGTAATCGATTACCTATCCTGCCTGCATTTACCTATACTACAGTAATTGATTACCAATCCGGCCTGCATTTACCTAGACTACAGTAAACGATTACCAATCCTGCCTGTATTTACCTAGACTACAGTAATCGATTACTAATCCTGCCTGTATTACCTAGACTACAGTAATCGATTACTAATCCTGCCTGCATTTATCTAGACTACAGTAATCGATTACCTAACCTGCCTGCATTTACCTATACTACAGTAATTCGATTACCAATCCGGCCTGCATTTACCTAGACTACAGTAAACGATTACCAATCCTGCCTGTATTTACCTAGGACTACAGTAATCGATTACTAATCCTGCCTGCATTTACCTATACTACAGTAATTGATTACCAATCCGGCCTGCTTTTACCTAGACTACAGTAAACGATTACCAATCCTGCCTGTATTTACCTAGACTACACTAATCGATTACTAATCCTGCCTGCATTTACCTAGACTAGAGTAATCGATTAATCATTGACCATGCAGTATGTACAGTTGCATATGGCCAGCCATATGAACACGCCTTTCTCTTTCTGAGGTCCGTATTTCAACATGATCTATGATCATATTACATATAAGCCTATATTCTAAAACATTCTGTAACTTATAATATATTCTATAATGTATATATCTCTATAATTCTATAACATGGGTTCTTTGGGCTATACCGTAACTTTGACCCCAGGTCTGGTACGGTTTCTGAAATAGGGGGATTACAAGGGGTCATCAAATATAGAACATTTCACATTGAAAACCACTAGTTCAAATGGCCTGTTCAATCTCTCTATTTAGTAGTTTGTAACCAAGTCTTTCTTTACTTTATCAATCTCCCCTCATTTGAATTTATATTTGTTATTTGAATAACTAAATGTATCCCCAACCATTATCATACACAAACATAACCCAGTGTAGTACACATTGTTCAAAAATGATACACACAGGGTAAATCATAACATTCCAACTTTTTGAGGCAGCCACATTTGCCTCCAACGCAACCTGTGTGGCTAGCTTTTTCCTGATTTTCAGTGTTTCACTACAACTCCCACGGTGCAATCGTTTCCCATTTCTCTCTCTATCAAGTAGTTTGCACACTTTACACCTATGCTCCCCCAGATGAAAGCATGAATATAACAACTTTTCTACATGAATGGATTATTCATAAATTACACCTCCCACCACCATCACCGTAAATATCTCATTAAAGGGTTACATATGTTGTTTAGTGGTGTTTGTTGAAGTGGTGTAACTCAAAAGACAGGCGTATGTGCATTTGTGTGAACACACACACACTCATCGCTAGTGGCTCTCGATCACCACTGGCTCAAAGACGCCAGCAGTCACCCTACAGCAAACACAGAAGAAGAGGAATGGATTAATTTCTTTATTTTACTACCATAATAAATTCTGTTTTTGATCATGCAATAACATACTGTACACAGACATTCTGGCATGCACAAACTCACTTGTTCCCCAGTTGTAACCCACTTAGGGCTGTAGTCCCATCTTTGCTGACAAACAATCTGAGGTTGCTGTCTGTGTATGGAAGCAAGAATGAAAGACAAAAAAGAAAGGGAGAGAATAGGTAGAGGAGAAAACAGTGAGGAGATGAGAGAGAGCAGCAAAATGTTTTCATTGTGTGGTCATGCTCACTGTTCCATCAACACAACCTTCTTCCTACCCTTACCTTCTTCATGGCTGCTGACATCGGCAAAGTTCTGGCTCTGGATAATCTTGTCCACGATGTCGTCGGCGTCGATGCGCGTATCATCCACCCAGGTGGGTTGACTCTCAACCGTGTCCTTCTTCCTCCTGGCATGTCACATGACAGAGTTAACCCAACAACATCTGATCGAGGCTATTTTCAATGGTTGTTGACTGTGATGCAGTTAGCCTCGGTCACATGTTGTTTGTTATCGCAGCCGTCAGTGATTGTGCTAAAGTTAACCAGTAACGTCTCACCAAGGCTTTAACTATTGAACGCTAATCAGGTCATACTTGTCTCCATATTTGATGTTTACCTTTTGACATGGTACAACCAAAACGGTGTTCCATATATTACTGCCAAAAAGTAATTGGTTGAAGTCCAGGAATAAAGCACTTCTGAGTAGCATCTACTGTCTGCAGGCTTTTCCTTTCTTTATATTCAGTGTTTTTGGCCCAGAAACAATTTTGATTTTTGGGAATAAATGTCATGACAAAGAAATACAAATATATGTGTGTTTGTATATACAGTACCAGTCAAGTTTGGACACACCTACTTATTCCAGGGTAATTTCTTTATTTGTACTATTTTCTACATTGTAGAATAATAGTGAAGACATCAAAACTATGAAATAACACATATGGAATCATGTAGTAACCCAAAAAGTGTTAAACAAATCTAAATATATTTTAGATTCTTCAAAGTAGCCACCCTTTGCCTTGATGACAGCTTTGCACACTTTTGACATTCTCTCAACCAGCTTCATGAGGTAGTCACCTAGAATGCATTTAAATTAACAGGTGTGCCTTGTTAAAAGTTAATTTGTGGAATTTTTTTCCTCTTTAATGCGTTTGAGCCAATAAGTTGTGTAGTGACAAGGTAGGGTTGGTATACAGAAGAGAGCCCTATTTGGTAAAAGACCAAGTCGAATTGCTGCAAAGAAACCACTACCAAAGGACACCAATAATAATAAGATATTTGCTTGGGCCAAGAAACATGAGCAATGTACATTAGACCAGTGGAAATCTGTCCTTTGGTCTGATGAGTCCAAATTTGAGATTTTTGGTTCCAACCACCGTGTCTTTGTGAGACGCAGAGTACTTGAACGGATGATCTCTGCATGTGTGGTTCCCACCGTGAAGCATGGAGGAGGAGGTGTGATGGTACTTTGCTGGTGACACTGTCAGTGATTTATTTAGAATTCAAGGCACACTTAACCAGCATGGCTACCACAGCATTCTGCAGCGATACGCCATCCCATCTGGTTTGCGTTTAGTGGGACTATCATTTGATTTTCAACAGGACAATTACCCAAAACACACCTCCAAGCTGTGTAAGGGCTATTTGACCAAGAAGGAGAGTGATGGAGTGCTGCATCAGATGACCTGGCCTCCACAATCACCCGACCTCAAACCAATTGAGATGGTTTGGGATGAGTTGGACCGCAGAGTGAAGGAAAAGCAGCCAACAAGTGCTCAGCATATGTGGGAACTCCTTCAAGACTGTTGGAAAAGCATTCCAGGTGAGTACCTCATGAAGCTGGTTGAGAGAATGCCAAGAGTGACCAAAGCTGTCATCAAGGCAAAGGGTGGCTACTTTAAAGAATCTAACATATATTTTTCTGCTTACTACATGATTCCATATGTGTTATTTCATAGTTGTGATGTCTTCACTATTATTCTACAATGTAGAAAATAGTAAAAATAAAGAAAAACCCTTGAATGAGTAGGTGTGTCCAAACTTTTGACTGGTACTGTATATACATTGAGTGTACAAATATACATTGAGTGTACAAAACATTAAGAACACCTGCTCTTTCCATGACAGACTGACCAGGTTAATCCAGGTGAAAGCTATGATCCCTTATTGATGTCATCTGTTAAATCCACTTCAATCAGCGTAGATGAAGGGAAGGAGACAGGTTAAAGAAGGATGTTTAAGCCTTAAAACATTTGAGACATGGATTGTGTATGTGTACCATTCAGGGGGTGATTGGGCAAGACAAAATATTTAAGTGCCTTTTGAACGGGGGATGGTAGTAGGTGCCAGGCGCACCGGTTTGTGTCAAGAACTGCAACGCTGCTGGGATTTTCACGCTCAACAGTTTTCCGTGTGTCTCAAGAATGGTCCACCACCCAAAGGACATCCAGCCAACTTGACACAACTGTGGGAAGCATTGGAGTCACCATGGGCCAGCATCCCTGTGGAACGCTTTCGACACATTGTAGAGTCCATGCCCTGACGAATTGAGGCTGTTCTGAGGGCAAAAACGGGGGTGCAACTCAATGTTAGGAAGGTGTTCTTAATGTTTTTCAAAATCAGTGTATTTGTGTGATGTGTGTGTTTCTATAAACTGGGTGGGTCGAGCACTGAATGCTGTTTGGCTGACCACCGTGGTATATTAGACCGTATACCGTATGACCTGTGGTATACGATCTAATATACCACGGTGGTCAGCCGTGGTAACATATTTTTACTGCTCTAATTATGTTGGTAACCAGTTTATAATAGCAATAAGGCATTTCAGGGCTTTGTGGTATATGGCCAATATACCACTCCTAAGGGCTGTATCCAGGCACTCCGCGTTGCATCGTGCTTAAGAACAGCCCTTAGCCGTGGTATATTGGCCATATACCACACCCCCTCGGGCCTTATTGCTTAAATATGTGTGTGTATATTTGTGTGTGTGTGTGTGTGTGTGTGCTGTAGCTTGCCTGGAGGGTCTGTTGGAGAGCAGGATGGGCCGCGGTGGCCGCGGGGGTCTCTCACACTTGGTGCCCGGCTCTCCGGTTGTCTGGGGGTCTGCTGCAAGGGGGTGGGGGTTGGCGNGGGGGTGGGGGTTGGCGAGGGCGTGTGCGTGGGGGGTCTGGGTGGGGGTGGCCAGGCCCCCAGAGGTGCTACTGCTTGTGGAGGTGTTACGGCGGTGTGTGAGGTCTGTTAGGCTGGAGGAGCGAGAGTGCTCCGTACTGTACCCTGGAGGAGAGGGGAGGATGGGAAGACATACAAGTCAATTAGACACACACACACACACACACATGGGGTTGACATATAACCCCATGCCAGACTTGATATTATTTGTCCATAATGATCCTCCCCCGTCATGAAATCATGGTATCTTTTAGATCAAATCACTGGAACCTAATTGAGTTTGTCCAGGGCTAAGATGTCATCTATGTGCAAATGGAGACCCTGACTTGAGTAGCTATGGCCCCGTGTCAAAATGCTCCAGTGCGATGTTTCCTCTAGGTACAGATCTAGGATAAACTTCCCCTCTTCTAAACCTAACCTTAACCATTAGTGGGGAAAATGCAAAACAGACCCAATATCTGCGCCTAAGGGCAACTTCACTCGTCTCCTACCAACATACACAACATGGTAATCCAAAAGAGGCGGACTGACCTGATATCTTGCTCTGCTGGCTGGCATAGCTGGAGTTCCGGGAGTGTCCTATGTGGAAGACCTCATCTGGGCTGGGCAGGCTCTGCTCCAACTGCTCGGGTAGACCTGAAGCCACAACACAACACACAGGATGATGTTAGCTTTCTGTGGCACAGAATTACACTTTTTTACAAAATACACAGTAGCATGTTACAAATGGCACCCCATATAGACAACACAGGAGTCAACTTATTGAAATGACAATCAAACGATTAAATAGATACAAATAAATAATGTGTAAACAGTCAGCTGTGATTGGCTGTGATTGTCTGTCGTACCAGAGTTGAGGGGAGCTGAGGGGAGTCTGGGTTTGAGGGGCCGTCCTGATGATGTCCTGATGACGCCCCCTGGGGGAGGGTTTGAGTTGGCATCGGTGCCCTCGCCTTTACAGTCCAGCTGCAGGGAGGGGTCCTGGCCCGGGATCGAGATGGACTTGGCTGTGCTGGGGGGCCTAGAAGGTCAAAGGTCATTGTGTAATTAAGTTCAAAGTAAGCATTGAAAACACAGATTAATGAAGTAATATTTGATCATATTTGTCACAGTAGTACTAAACAACCAAGGGTACTAAGAGAATGAAAAGTACTAAGTTGACAAAGGTTAAGAAAACCAAAGTTTGAATGAGAGTGAGGAGGAAATCTTGTAGAACTAGGTCAGTGCTAGAGGGTCTATGAGTGTTCCTTGTAGTCTATATTTTAGACTCTATTTCGCAAGCTACGTTGATGGTATACATTTTGGCCAAAAGGTGGCGCCAGAGGTCCAACTCACGTTTTGAAGCAAGGATCCCCCGACAAAAGTGTAATTCCAATAGTAACCTAGAAAAAATTGTAATAACATTATCATCATCAACATAATCACCATCAACATCATTGTATATTGTTACAACAAAACACTGCAGCCTTTGTAGTAGAATAACTGCCGTTCACTTCCTCAATGTAATACAATGTTTCTATGGTCAAATGAAAGTATGTATGGTATGTGAGTAAGCTATATAAAAGAGTCAGGTTAGAAATAAGCCAAGAGAGGGGCACCTGGCAATATCTTTCTATTCATCCATCAGATAACCATTTAGGTGCCCTGCAAATACCTATCCAATGCCTAGTGGGAAGGCAAACTGTTTATTCAACCTGAACCATTCCTGAACAAGTCTCAACATGGTCTTGCTCTCTGGGTTTCGCCACCACGTGTACAAAGGACACATCTTTGCACATGGGGTTTCGATAAGCTCATGTGAACGTGTCAGTTTGTGTGTGTGGTTACCTTGAGAATGGAGTTGTCCTGACGAGTGTTCTTAGTGTCGTAGCCCTCGAGGATACAGCAGCGCACAGTGGAGCCTGAGCCAGCAAACTCCGCCATGTTGAGGTCAGCAAAGCCCAGCTGGAGGGAGAGCGAGACATAGAGAGAGACATAGAGAGAGAAACAGAGAGAGAGAGACATAGAGAGAGAGATATAGAGAGAGAAACATAGAGAGACATAGAGAGAGAGACATAGAGAGAGACATAGAGAGAGAGACACAGAGAGAGAGACATAGAAAGAGAGACATAGAGCGAGACATAGAGAGAGACATAGAGAGAGAGACTATAGAGAGAGTGACAGAGAGAGAGACAGAGAGAGAGAGACATAGAGAGAGTGACAGAGAGAGAGAGACATAAAAGAGAGAGACATAGAGAGAGAGACATAGAGAGAGACAATAGAGAGAGAGACAGAGAGACATAGAGAGAGACATAGAGAGAGACATAGAGAAAACGAGACATAGAGAGAGAGAACATAGAGAGAGAAGACATAGAGACATAGAGAGAGAAACAGAGAGAAAGACATAGAGAGAGAGACATAGAGAGAGACATAGAGGAGAAGAGAGAGAGAGAACATAGAGAGACATATAGAGAGTGACAAGAGAGAGAGAGACATAGAGAGACATAGAGAGACATATAGAGATGACAGAGAGAGAGAGACAAAGAGAGAGAGACAGAGAGAGAGACATAGAAGAGAGAGAGCAGAGAGAGAGAGACATAGAAGAGAGAAGAGACATAGAGAGAGACATAGAAGAGAGAGACATAGAGAGAGAGACATAGAGAGAGAGACATAGAGAGAGAAACAGAGAGAGAGAAGACATAGAGAGAGAAATAGAGAGAGAAACAGAGAGAGAGAACATAGAGAGAGACATAGAGAGAGAGACATAGAGAGAGAGAGACAGAGAGAGAAACAGAGAGAGAGACATAGAGAGAGAGACATAGAGAGAAAACAGAGAGAGACAGTAGAGAGAGCAGACATAGAGAGAGAGACATAAAGAGAAGACATAGAGGAAGAGTGACAGAGAGATGATGTTAACAAATATGTTTTGATGAAAACTGTGTACCATGGTCAGGTGTTAACACACCTGGTCCCCATTGTAATAAGGCATGTTTTATTTCGGTGTGTATGGTTTCAAACTAGCTACCCATGAGATATAGAGACAAGGGCATATAAACACATCAAGCATGGAGTGTACGCTTTCAGCGTGCCATTTCAGTCTTTCTACTTAACTGGGGGGTAAGTGACAAGGGGTTACACACACACACCCCCCCACCCCAAATGTGCCATTACATAACTATTGGCATGGAGGGCTGGTGAGGTCACCCAACCGTAAATACTCCTCACTCCATTAGGGCCTACTAATGTCCCTCACTCATGTATGTCTCCAGTCTTCTCCCTTCCTCTTCTCTCTCTTATCCCAACTATTATCTTCTACCTCTCTCTCTCACTACTGTTCTCTCCCCCGTCCCCTAGCCCTCTCCCTCCTCTCTCCCCACCCACCCCCTCTCTCACTACTGTCTCCCCCCTGTCCCCTGTCCCCTAGCCCTCTCCCCTTTCCTCTCTCTCCCCACCCCTCTCTCTCTCACTACTGTCTCTCCCCTGTCCCTAGCCCTCTCCCTCCTCTCTCCTCACTCACCCACCCCCCTCTCTCTCACTACTGTCTCTCCCCCTGTCCCCTAGCCCTCTCCCCTTTCCTCCTCTCTCCCCACCCCTCTCTCTCTCACTACTGTCTCTCCCCCTGTCCCCTAGCCCTCTCCCTCCTCTCTCCCCACCACCCTACCCCCCTCTCTCTCCACTACTGTCTCTCCCCTGTCCCCTAGCCCTCTCCCTCCTCTCTCCCACCACCTACCCCCTCTCTCTCACTACTGTCTCTCCCCTGTCCCCTAGCCCTCTCTCCCTTCCTCCTCTCTCCCCACCCCCTCTCTCTCTCACGAACTGTCTCTCCCCC
>NW_019957565.1:363228-372957 GCF_002910315.2 Salvelinus sp. IW2-2015
CTTCGAATCCCACCCGGTACCTTTGCTCCGCTTGCAACCTCTCTCTCTCATCCGTTTCCACGACTGTCTCTCCCCTGTCCCCTAGGCCTCTCCCTCTTCCCCTTTCCTCCTTATTCTAAAATTGATTAAATTGTTTTTCCCCCTAATCAGATCTAAGCAGCGACAATACCCCATAATGACAAAGCAAAGACTGGTTCAGACCCTTTACTCAGTACTTTGTTGAAGCAACTTTTTCAGCGATTACAGCCTCGAGTCGTCTTGTGTATGACGCTACAAGCTTGGCACACCTGTATTTGGGGAGTTTCTCCCATTCTTCTCTGCAGATCCTCTCAAGCGCTGTCAGGTTGGATGGGGAGCGTTGCTGCACAGCTATTTTCAGGTCTCTCCAGAGATGTTCGATCAGGTTCAAGTCCGGGCTCTGGATGGGCCACTCCTGCATTGTCTGGGCTGTGTGCTTAGGGTCATTGTCCTGTTGAAAGGTGAACCTTCGCACCAGTCTGAGGTCCTGAGCGCTCTGGAGCAGGTTTTCATCAAGAATCTCTCTGTACCTGAGTCTCCCAGTCTCTGCTGCTGAAAAACATCCCCACAGCATGATGTTGCCACCACCATGCTTCACTGTAGGGATGGTGCTATGTTTCCTCCAGACGTGACGCTTGGCATTCAGGCCAAAGAGTTCAATCTTGGTTTCATCCGACCAAAGAATCTTGTTTCTCATGGTCTGAGAGTCTTTAGGTGCCTTTCGGAACACTCGGGCTGTCATGTGCCTTTTACTGAGGAGTGGCCACTCTACTATAAAGGTCTGATTGGTGGAGTGCTGCAGAGATGGTTGTCCTTCTGGAAGGTTCTCCCATCTCCACAGAGGAACTCTGACCATCAGGTTCTTGGTCACCTCCCTGATCAAGGCACTTCTCCCCCGATTGCTCAGTTTGGCCGGGCAGCCAGCTCTAGGAAGACTCTTGGTAGTTCCAAACTTCTTCCATTTAAGAATGATGGAGGCCACTATGTTCTTGGGGACCATCAATGCTGTAGAAATGTTTAAGTACCCTTCCCCAGATCTGTGCCTCGACACAATCCTGTCTCGGAGCTCTACGGACAATTCCTTCGACCTCATGGCTTGGTTTTTGCTCTGACATGCACTGTCAACTGTGGGACCTTATATAGACAGGTGTGTGCCTTTCCAAATCATGTCCAATCAATTGAATTTACCACATGTGGACTCCAATCAAGTTGTAGAAACATCTAAAGGATGATCAATGGAAACAGGATGCACCTCAATTTCGAGTCTCATAGCAAAGGGTCTGAATTCTTATGTAAATAAGGTATGTGTGTTTTTTTATTTTAATACATTTGCAAAATTTTCTAAAAACCTGTTTACGCTTTGTCATTATGGGTTATTGTGTGTAGATTTCTGAGGATTTAAAAAAATGTAATCCATTTTAGAATAAGGCTGTAACGTAACAAAATGTGGAAAAAGTCAAGGGGTCTGAATACTTTCCGAAGGCACTGTATGCCATAACATAATATGTGACCAGCCACTGAAACCATTGCTGACCAGGTACAGTGCTGTTGTACCCTTGGTTCAACTAAGAGACAATTACAGCAGGAATGCAATAGCATATTTTTTCCTTATAGTTGTTGTCTTCTGTATAAATTAGTTTAGCTTTCAGGATTCCACTCACTTAATTCTCGCTACAATCTTAATCAATCTCCAAACTGCTCCAGAAAATGTCCCAGAGGTCTTTATAATAATATACATCTTTAATAAGAATAATTTATTAACTTAAAGGGATGTTCCACTCCAAAGATAAAAATCGAATCAAAGTTTATTTGTCACGTACACAGATTAGCAGATGTTTAAGCAGGTGCAGCGAAATGCTTGTGTTTCTAGCTCCAGCAGTGCAGTCAATGTCTAACAGTACCTTGCTAGAAACAAAGTCTGTCGGCGCCATCTTGTAAGCTTATATACAAAATGGCTGGATCAATAGATGCAGCTCCAAACATTGTGACAGCTTTCACAACCATTACACAGACAAACTCAACCTTGTGTAAACATGACTTTTTAAGCTGTTGCCCTGACAACATAGAGCCTTTGAAGTCACATGACTCTCTCTCTTGTGACATAATTACACAATTAAGGCACCATAGTCGCTTATGAGACCACATCAGACACTGTTAAACCAGAAACCATGGTAGAAACTTTATTGTAAGTCCTTTTCTAGGCCTTGGTTTTATAGTGTAAGATAACTCAAACCTTGTCTATTAAAGACATGTATTTGAGTTGTTAGGTGTCATAGCTTGACAGAAGCTCCCGAGTGGCGCATCGGTCTAAGGCACTGCATCTCGGTGCAAGAGGTATCACTACAGTCTCTGGTTCGAATCCAGGCTGTATCACATCTGGCCGTGATTGGGAGTCCTCTAGGGCGGTGCACAATTAGCCCAGTGTTGCCAGGGTAGGCTGTCATTGTAAAAAAGTATTTGCTCTTAACTGACTTGCCTAGTTAAATAAGATGTTATTATTGGTAATGTCATGCTTATTATGACAGTGTAAAGTTATCTTTATGACAGGCAAATACAGTGTCCACGCTTTACCACTTTACACATTGTCATTATTGTTACAGGTAAGTGTGAGTCACTCCTGTTTGAGGACACATTTGGTGACCAAGTGACCCCTGGGAAAGACCACTGGTAGATCATAAAGTTTCTAGCAAAAAGCAGCATTAAAACTGAGAGGGAGCTTAATGCACTCACACACACACACTCAATATTTTTTGTCCAGCAACATGGTCAAGACACCATATGATTGTGTCGGTTGTGGTTCGGCTGACTAATGGTTACCAGTAAAAGAAGTGCAGTGTTGCTTTTTATCCCCTTTCTTTTTTATATCCCCAGACTTCTGCTTTCGGGGGCTATAATCAAACAGCCTCGCCGGTCATCTAAACTGTGAGTCACACTAGAATCTCAAATATTATCCTACTCCTTCCTTTTATGTGGTCAGAAGACAAGGTTTCAAAGCATACGTGCAGATCAGAAACCTTGTCTTATTCTATCCATTTTCATTGACAAACTGTAAGCGGGGTCCCTTCCCACAGCCACTATATCTCTGACAGACACTGGGGTGGAGTGCCATGAGTCTGGCACGTAGGACTGTTAGTTAGTTGGGCAGACATCGGCCTGTACTATTGAGAGGAAGAAGGACTGGACAAACACATCAGAACACAGAGAACGAGTAGACCTTTTCTATAGTACTTCCTCTTGTCCCTATGTCCCTCTGTGTCAAACTCCTACAGGCCTGGAGAGGTCAAAGACCTCCTATCCTCCCATGCCACATGCCCTCTCTCTGTCTCTGTCTCTCACTTTCTCTCCTTTTCTTTCGGCTGACTCAGCGGACATTCCGGTGCAGTGCCTTCTTCCGGGATGAACGGGGTCAGCAAATATGGAGGAAACGAGAGGGACAGGGAAGCACTGCCCAATGGGATTAAACATTCCAGCACGCCTAACACACACACACACACACACACACACACACACACACACACACACACACACACACACCACACCACACACAACACACACACAACACACAGATACAGACAAACACACACACCACACCAAACCACACACACACACTTCCTTCTCTAATGGGTGACCATGTCGTCACACTTTCCTCTTCCATAAAGAAACTGGTGTCATAAAGACTTGAAGGCCACCAGTCACATGCCTTGTCAATAACCAGCACTAGAATCACTAGAATCATGTTTGGCCTCTACCCTGTCTCTTTACACTATGAGTGCTTCATAGTTCCCTTGCACTGAGGAGACCAAGGCGCAGCGTGGTAAGCGAACATAACTCTTTAATAAAAGAGAGAACACTGAACAGAGCTAAACAAAACAACAAAACGAACCGTGAAGCAATATGGCTAGTGCAGAACAGGCAACTAAACATAGAATAACAACCCACAAAATACCCAAGGAATATGGCTACCTAAATATGGTCCCCAATCAGAGACAACGATAAACAGCTGCCTCTGATTGAGAACCAATCTAGGCAACCATAGACATATAAACACCTAGACTAGAAAAAACCCTAGACAATACAAAAACTAAACAAACCACCCTTGTCACACCCTGACCTAACCAAATAATAAAGAAAACATAGATAACTAAGGTCAGGGCGTGACATGGAATCTTCAAATTTATGGCATAGTAAAAGGTGTGATTAGCTAATAATTATAGACCCCTCCCATGATAACAGTTTGCTACTGGAGAGAATGCTCAAGGTCCTTGTATATCTTTGTAATGAGTTATTTTCAAGGCGGTAACACCAATAACATAAAACTGAGGGACACACTATACTAGTAAATAAAATAGTTATTTTATTAATAGCCTTGTTATTTTTTATCAATACAATATATTAAATACATTTGTTCACTTTCTAGCATTCAAAATAATAGATAGATATCTCTAAATCCCCAAAACATGTCACTACAACTCTACACATCACTACCGAGACAAGACAATTTGCCTTCCCTAAGCACTTTAAACAATGCATAAACATACGGTTTTGCAGTATAAAGGACTTGCATTATGTTGTGTTATTGATAATCAGTTCGACATAAACAAAAACATGTATGATCTGTAACTATTTGTCATTTTAAAGTGTTTTTCATGGCTGCAAAGGCAAGGTAAGCAAATGCTACCGCAATTTAAGAAGGACCCTAACGCTAAAGTCGTGATCTTGACAAACTTAACAGTGAGCGATGACCATGAAAACACACAAGACTGATGGCTATAGCTATGTTCAACAAGTATATTATTCTACCGGGCTTTATCTAGCTCTAGTTATGATATTCTACCTTGTCTCGCTGGCTTGCTAGCTCGATAACCATGTGACAACATGTTTGTTAACTTGCATGATCTCCATTTAAAGTTGCATGTGATCGTAGCCACTGCTAGGCAAATTAAGAGGTTTCTGATGACGAAACCTGATGGCTTTTCATGACACATCTGGGAAATGGGTCTATTGGTAATGGTCCACCAGGTGACCAATCACAGACTGGGTCACACGTAAAAACTTAGGTTAGGGTCACACCTGACTGGGCCACACCTAAAAACTTAGGTCAGGGTCACACCTGACTGGGCCACAACCTAAAAACTTAGGTCAGGGTCACACACCCGACTGGGTCCACAACTAAAAACTTAAGTCAGGGTCACACCTGACTGGGTCCCAACCTAAAAATTAAGTCAGGGTCACACCTGACTGGGTCACATATAAAAACTTAAGTCAGGGTCACACCTGACTGGGTCACACCTAAAAACTTAGGGCAGGGTCACACCTGACTGGGTCACACCTAAAAACTTAGGTCAGGGTCACACCTGACTGGGTCACACCTAAAAACTTAGGTCAGGGTCACACCATGACAGGGTCACACCTAAAAACTTAGGGCAGGGTCACACCTGACTGGGCACACCTAAAAACTTAGGTCAGGGTCACACCCGACTGGGTCACAACTAAAAACTTAAGTCAGGGTCACACCTGACTGGGTCCACACCTAAAAACTTAAGTCAGGGTCACACCTGACTGGGTCACACCTAAAAACTTAAGTCAGGGTCACACCTGACTGGGTCACACCTAAAAACTTAGGGCAGGGTCACACCTGACTGGGTCCACACCTAAAAACTTAGGTCAGGGTCACACCTGACTGGGTCACCCTAAAAAACTTAGGTCAGGGTCACACCCTAAAACTTGGCATGGGTCACACCTAAAAACTTAGGTCCAGGGTCACACTGACTGGGTACACCTAAAACTTAGGTCAGAGGTCCTGAAAGAGCTAAAAGGTTTCTTCACACAGTTTAACTGCCAACTAGTGGAAAACACTATAACACAACACAACACTAACAGATGGAAAAGCATAAGGAAGGAAAATAAGTTGTCCACGTCACTGCACTGTTTTCCCCACCTTCCCAAAAGTCCCATTGTGGTCACAAAGGCTTTGTGCAACAATGTATGTCAATACTAGTTGGCTTGAGCTTGGACCCAATTCCCTTTTACATGACTTTAACACAATGTGTTTTAACTGTTATTGGGGCTGTAAAATGTACTGTATCACACACACACACACACACACACTGACTCATCTGCTTCAGATATACTGTACATATGGTGGTGTGTTTTTTGGTTCTTTCTAGACATACTCCCTGATGTTGTGGGACCAGAAGTCCTCACAAGTGACAGTAAAACAGCACAATTACTATTTTAGGCCTTAGGGGTTACAATTAGGGTTAGAAAGGGTTAGCATTAGAGTTAAGGGTTGTTGGGGTTAGGGAAATAGGATTTTGAAATGGGAATCAAATTTATTTAGTTTCCCGACAAGGATAGTATAAAACAAACGTGTGTGGTGTGTGTGTGTGTGTTGTGTGTTGTGTGTGGGTGGTGTGTGTGTGTGTGGTGTGGTGTTTGTGTGTGTTGTGTGTGTTGTGTGTGTGTGTGTGTGTGTGTGTGTGTGTGTGTGCCAACTGTACAGAAATGCACAACAGGGAAACCAAACCACATTAGTAGAAGCATGCTAAAGGATGACATGTCACATTTTTTAGTCTTACCTTTGAAAACGTCTTTCCTCCTTTGAGCTCCTGCAGTGACAAGAAGAAGTGGATGAAATGCATGAAGCACAAACACTTTCTTTCCTTCTATAGTCTATTATTGTACATAAAGTTAAGCAGCTAGAATTCATATTTCAAGTGAATTCTAACACGAGCAGACTAAATAAAACAAAGGCCTTCCTCTTTTAACAGTTTGATTATAAATGATCATGTTAAGCTTGTCATGCTGAATAGTATTACATAATGTAGCTTTAACAGTGAGCAATTGTATGCTACACTGTTGGAATCATAGAGTCCCCACTCCCTACAGATGAACTGATCTGAGATCTGAGGACTCCATGTCATAATAGCAGATACGCAGCTGTGTGATTATAGCCATGCCCTGATCTCCAGTCAGCCGTTACTGATACATGAAAGGGAAATGTTTCGCAATCCCATATTTGCTGATACCATGGTAATGAGAGGAGTACTATAACTAGCATTGTAAACAACAAGCAACAAAAGAGTCCATAGACAGATCTAAGCTGTCTGCAACAGTGTGTAGATTTGGGAATGGGAACTAAGGGAACTAATCATATTTCAGACATTGAAAAAACACCTGCCAAGGTTGATCCAGTGTGTAGGTGTGTGAAAGGTGTAGGAAGGTCTCATTTATTTACATCAGAGTTAGAGGTAAAAGGTTAGGGAGTAGGCTTACATTACCACAGAATGCCTTACACAGGAGTAATTATAGATGAATTACCTTGTATCAGGTAATAATGTACCTATGACACACTTTTGAGGCAGAGAGAGAACTTGGGCAATGACAAGCAGTGAGGAAAAAGTTGCCCAAAATAACTATACAATTTTAAAAAGACAGGACACAGGGCAACTTTTTCTCACTGAGTAGGTTGTTTTCCCTAAGAAAATGTCACCTGTAGAGTATCATTATTAGGCACTGTAAAAGACTATAGCAGGGGTTGATGGGAGATGTAGTTACCTTGCGTACAGAGACCCTGCAGATGCAGGGGTCCAGGACTCCAGTGGTGGGACTGGCACTCATCTTACAGATGAAGGAGAACTTCTTCTTCCAACGAACACAGTTCTGTTGGACCTCCTCCCTACAGACAGAGAGAGACAGACAGAGAGAGGGGGGTGATGGTTAGGGTCATTCATCATCAATTCATTTTTGGGGTCATCATAATTGACAGCATTGAAGTCATCACCACTACCATCAACATTATAATTTTCCTGATTACTATATTTATCATCATGATCTTCATCATCCTCAACATCAACATTATCATCATCAATCATTATTCTTATACCATTATCATTAGCAATATTGTCCGTTTCTGGAGCTGTGTTTATGGCCACCCTCTGGCAAAAGCTTACTGTACAGTACATAATCAAGACCCATGACCAAAAGCACAGCAAATTAAAACCACCTGCGGGGACTATTACACACTTCGGATACATTACCCTGCCAAATGTAGAGTTCTGCTGCGTGGAAAGCCCCTTACTTTTAATGTTTAATGCTACTGCCTCCAACTGCTAAGTAAAGATTGAAACCTAAAGTCGGATTCCACACAACTTAAAGTGCGTGCGTGTGACTGTTCAAGTGTGTCTCTGGTCACTAAGTGAGCTTTTACGTAACTAAACGCCTCGGGGCTCAGGGCTTCTAAGAATCCTTTTCCCATCCTCTCTCTTTCTCTCTCTCCCTCTCTGTCTCTCCTTCCCTCTCTCTCTAAAGTCCTTCCTGTTGAGCCATGCCCACCGAGAAACAGCTACAGTGTAGAGAGGCAGCCAGCCGGTGGAAAATCACTGCATTGTAGTCCTGCCTCAATGCCCATCAGTTTGTACATGGGCCTTGAGAAAGCCAGAGGACAGTGGCTGCTACAGGGGCCTTGAGAAAGCCAGAGGACAGTGGCTGCGTTCCAATACTCTTAAATGGCCTCCTTTCTTGTATGATCTCTTTATCACCAGTGATGTGAAACAACTGGATAGGTTGAAACAATGTTGCTTTCATCTGCCAAGAGGAGACGAGGGCTGTGTTCCGAATCGTGTACCACCTGTTTAGTACTTGCATACTGCATGCGTATGCACTTTCTCAACTATCACTACTACAAGTACATACTACTTTGAATACTATTTAGCATGTTAGTATTTCGTTTTCCTGCAAACAATAATGAGTCGTTAGGTCGTCCCCGTGTCGTCACAAAATGGTCGCCTAAAGTTGTCAGGATGTTGTGTCATGGTCCCCTGGAGGTTTTGTCTACTTCCTGGTTTGTCCTGGGGACGTTGCCGAGGATGTTTTTAGGACCCAGAGAACGTTCCCTTGGGACCATCACACAATGTCTTAAGGACTAGTAAAATGAAAGTCCTGAAAACGTCCTAAAAAGGTCCTGACATGGTCCTCAGTGACGTCCAGCTAACTTACAGCTAACTACACAAACATCCCCCAGAGAACGTCCCCTTAGATTGTTCTCAGAACGTCAGTGGGATAACGTCGCACCAAAACTTTGTATATCGTTTTTGCTAGCCCCTATTCTTTCCTTTAACGATGGGATATAACATGTAAAATAAACACTTCCTGGATAGTGTGCAACTGTCTCATACTTGATTTTTCCGGCAAATGTGCCGTGTCTTTCTCAGAACAGCTCCCACTCCTTCTATTCCCAGAAGAACCCTGGAGGTCAGATAAGACTCCGTCCTCAGTCGTCAATCTCAGCTGTCAATCACAAATCAATTTGTTTCCCAGCGAATCAGATGCTGAGATAGTGGGCGAGCTGCTGAGGTTGCCCTATGCCTTATTGGTCCCGATCTCTTTTTATTTCATTCTCTCCATCTGAGTCACTGCAGCAGAACAGTGAAAGTGGGTCAGTGTGTCCTTTTCTCTCTCCACAAACACACATACAGTACACACATGCAACCTTAGGCAGACTGTAGTGCCCGGTTTATATTATGCTCAGAGAGAGAGAGAGAGATAACTGAAACCTACTTTGTAGATCAACCTTTGAACACAGTCTGTCATCCCAGTCATAAGACATGTTGTTATGGGAATGGGTGCAGCAGGACATGTTGTTATGGGGACGGGGTGCAGCAGGACATGTTGTTATGGGAATGGGTGCAGCAGGACATGTTGTTATGGGGA
>NW_019957565.1:374098-384168 GCF_002910315.2 Salvelinus sp. IW2-2015
GTCATGGTGTCTATGTCGACCCAGCTGTCCGCCTTCCCGTGTGAACCGATCTCCGCCATGAAGTACCTGTTTTTAAAATAAAAAGGACATACGTTAGTTATGGAGGAAATGGGTGGCATATAAGATAGGACATAACGTTGTTAGCCTATGGGGGAATGCCGAAGCTCTACTCTCTGCATTAGGATCATCTTTGTAATATATGTGGAATTGTGTGTTAAGTGCTAGTGTCCGGGTGTCACCAGACATGTATGGTTTGTATGGAGATGGGGTGCAGCAAGGATCATATGGTAAGTTAGGGATGGGAGAAGATGCGCAGCAGGAGCATCTGTGTGTTATGGGGAATTGGCGTTGCAGAATGGCGACATTTTAGGTAATGGGTGCAGAAGGACATGTTGTTATGGGAATGGGTGCAGAAGGACATGTTGTTATGGGAATCAGTGCAGAAGGACATGTTGTTATGGGAATGGGATGCGCTGTCAGTTTCAATGACTCAATATTTTGGACAAAAACGGATTAATATCACTAAGGCTTGGAATGTATTGACATTCCAAGCCTTAGTGATATTAATCCGTTTTTGTTGTTGCAAGGGCAATGATCACAAGTCTAGCAAGGGCAATGATCTTACTAGCAAGGGCAATGATCACAAGTCAGTCATACCGTGGCTAATAGGATATTTATTTAGCAAGATAAAGAGCCATTAGACAGAACGTTAGATAACTAGCTAGCTAGCTTCTGGGAGGTGCAATGTCATTAGAGGAGTGAGTGATTGACCGATTTTTGTTCTCCTCATATGGTTTTTCGGTGGCTACAGCTGGAGATGCAGGTGTCATTTGGTTAGCTAGCAAGAAATGTGAACCGCTTTGCCAGCTAGCTATGCTGAAATTGAACGACTGTTATCCAGTTAGCATATCTCCTACGTTCGTAAATTCACTCTGGCTATGTACTCAGATTCCTGAGCACTCTCATCTGAGTGTGCCAGAGTGCAGAATTACTATGTAATTTATGAACGTGCAACACCCGCTGAATATGGCTGGTCTCAGTAAATAGTGCAGTGTGCGCTCTGAACGCTCGGAAAGAGAAAACCCTCTGTATTTACCAACATACAATCTGACAACACAATTTACCAACAAACACTTAGTTGTCAATCAAATGTACTGAGCGGGAGCTGACCTCTCGTTGGGGTGGGAAGAGAGACCAAAGGTGGCAAAACGGACTGCTCAGGTTTGGATGTAGGGTTTGACCATAGGCTAAAATTGTGTTAAGTCCTGTACAGGGCAGTTAACCATGTTAATTGACCCCTGTAAACTAGCACTCCCTATGAAACTGAGCAAACAATTGGAGGTATGCAGCAAACACCAACACATCACCTTTAACAATTGAATCCTTTCAGATCAGTAGTCATGAATCACAGTAGTGGAGGAAAGGAGGAGGAAAAGAGTATTGGTGCTTCACTACCAATCTGACAACAAGGGTATATCCATACAGAGGCCACACTTTTTATCAGAAAATGTTCACTTTCACTACTCCCTCCATCTATGCCAGAAATGGCTCTGAACTATATGTTTCTTGTTCATTAATAGTGAGTGAGGTTTTGTGGTCAGCGAGGCCCTTTCCACTTTTTTGGGGGGTGTCTGTCTCTCTTGCTCAATCTTCCTCTATTTTATCTTCCTCTCTTTCTCTTTATTCACCCTCGACAGACAGACAGACAGACAGACAGACAGACAGACAGACAGACAGACAGACAGACAGACAGACAGACAGACAGACAGACAGACAGACAGACAGGACACGCAGACAGACAACGAAGAACTCAATCTGACTGGACTGGACTGAGTCGACTGATAACCCCCAGAAATCTGAACCTGATTGCACCCACAGGAACGAGGGAAGAGCTGACTCTGAATACTCTCTGACTGATTGGAACGTCTGAGGGGCTTCCTGATTCTGACTACTTCATTTCTGATCTGATTACTGACTGACTGATACTGACTACTTTCTGATGCGACTTGATTCTGATCTGGGACTGATCTGACTATTCTGATTGGTGTTTCTTGTACTGACTGATCTTGCTGACTTGAACTGACTTGACTGACTGACTGACGCTGTGCTGACTGACTGATTCTGATTGCATGATCTCTGACTGACTGAAATCAATTGCTTCTAGACTGATCATGACTGACTTGACTGTGGATCTTCTCTGTCATCTCCTTGACTGAGATCTGACGATTCACTGGATTCCTGGAATCCTGTGACTTTTCTCATGAAATCTGACTGATCTGATGTTTACTGACTGACTGACCCGACTGATCTGACTCCTGACTGACTCTGACTGACTGACTGACCCTCAAAACTGACTGAAGCCCAGGCCAAACTGAAGTTCTGACTCTCTGGAAAGCTGAACGAAATCTCTGAACCTGATTAACAAACATCGTGTCGAGGCTGAAACGGACGACTGGATTCTGATCTCAGCAACTGTACAACTGACTGACTGAACCTGAGCGACTACTATTCTGGACTGATGAAACTAGACGAAACCTGAACTGAACTAGGACTGATCTGATCTGAAAATCGATCTGACTGGAGTGTCCTAGTCCACCTGACGACTGACTCGTGACTGCTGACTGAGCTGGAGTCTGAAGCCTGACCTGACGCTGACCTGACGAATGACTGACTGACCTGATCTGACTGACCTGACTGACTGACTATCTGCACGATGACTGACTGACTGACTGATGACTGACTGACTGACTGGACGGACTGACTACTTGAGTCCTGACTACTGACACTCTGACTGACTTCGACTGACTGACGAACCTGAACTGCACTGAGTCACTGAAACCTGAACTGACTGAACTGACACCCCAAACTGAAACCTGACCTGACCCTGACTGACATATATCTGACTGAGCGGTGACTGACCTTTGATCTGTATTAGCTTGACTGAACTGAAGCTGCCTGAACTTACTGACCTGAATCTTGGATAACACACCTGACTGACTTGGTAGTCAATGACTGAAAACCAGCAGGCTGATACATCTTGAACTGTGATCTTGACTTCTGACTGTACTGACTGATCGCTGAAACCTGAGCTGATACTGAGCTGAGCAAAACTGAGGCTGAGCAGCTGACTGATGACTTGTGACTGGATACTGGGAGATATCTGAAGTCAGGCTGCTGCTGTAGTCTGCGACTGATGCTGACTAGCACTGGACTGACCTGACTGGACTGAACTGAAACTGACTGACTGAACGACTGATCTGACTGACTGACTGACTGATCTGGTACCTGATTGGCCTATCTGAACTGACTGACTGATCTTTGACTGAACTGACACCTTGATGGACTGACTGACTACGACCTTGCACTAGGACACTGAGTCTCTGATCCTGTTTACTGATGGGAACGACTGTAACTGAACTGACGCTGATCTCACTCAGACTGAGGCGATAAATCCCTTCACTGACGACTGCACTGAATGACTGACTGGACTGAATCTTACAGACTGGGTAATCCACTGGACTGACTGACTGACCGACTGACTGGACTGACTGACTGAATTGCACTGACTGACTGACGTGATTCAACATGACTGACTTGACTGATCCATGGCGAGTGACTGGACTGATGAACTCTGACCTGAATCTGTATCGTGACTGACTGACTGGTACTGATGGCGTGACTGTAGAGCATGACCGAACAACTGACTGGACTCATGACTGAACAACCCAAGAAAACTAGCTGACACTCGTGCTATACGCTGTCCCCTGCCTGACTGACTGGACTCTGGACTGATGGGTCTGAACCTGATGACGACTGCACTACGGGATCATCTGCCTGACCTGATGACGACGACTGACTGTACAACCTCTGACTGGACCTGACTGATGATCCGTGCTGGGGGGGCCGCATTCTGACTGACTGACTGACTGAGCTGACCTGCGACTGGACCTGTGACTCGACTGAACTGACTGACTGACTGACTGACTGATCCTGGACTGACCTGATGACTGACTACTGACTGACTGACCTGACTGACCTGACTGACTGACTGACTGTGACTGACTGACTGACTGACTGACTGACTGGGACTGACTGTAGACTGACGACTGACTGACACTGGACTGACTGACTGACTGACTGACGCTGACTGACTGAACTGACTAGGCTGACTGACTGACTTGACTACTGATGCTGACTATGACTGCTGACTGGACTGACTGACTGACTGACTTGACTGGACGACTGACTGACTGACTGACTGACTGACTGACTGACTGACTGACTGACTGACTGACTGACTGACTGACTGGCTGGCTGGCTGGCTGAGCTGGAACAGACAGTGGCCCAGGCTAGGCAGGCAGTAGCTCCTGTGGCCCTGGAGGTCATGCAAGACACTTGTTGTGTGTCTGTTTCTGTGGTATCTGGGGTGGTTGGGAGCAGAGTAAAAGACACATTTCCACGTACTATTCTACTCCATGTCTCTATAGTGTCAAAGACCTGCTTTAGCAGAGCTGTAGAATCAGCCACTTCTAGCCACCATGGAGTCTTTTCAGCCAGAAGACATGACCCTCCAAGAGGACGAGAGCATCAGAGGACTGACACCTGACTCACCTCTAGAGTTACCATCACCTGAAAGAGGCCCAGGGAGTCTGACCCCTGACCCTCAACTGATCCAAGCTGCTGCCAGCTAGAGGGCAACACTCTGAAGAGGAGGAAGTATGAAGAGGACAGTGTGCTAGCCCCAAGTGTCTCGTGGAAAAGGACCCGAGAAGAATCGGACCATAGCCCGGGAACCTCCGACTGCATCGATCCAAAGAGACCAGTGAGAAGAGTGACTCGGCTCAATCGAAGTCAACCAATCTAAACCAAACGTTAAGCACTGTTGTTGAGTGTTAAGTGTAGCATGTTTTTATTGCACATAGAGTGGAAATAAACACATTTCTTTTGTTGGGGTCCTTGTGTTCCTTATAACTTAAAATAGGATTTGATGATTGCTCATTGAACAATGTCAAAGCAATGAATATTGTAGTTACAACACACAGAAACACAAACACACAAATGAACATGAAAAGGTTAGAAATCCAGCAGCAGTGGGAATAGCAGGGAGGAAGGAGGGAGTCTGTAGAAATTAGAAGCACAATCGCACACACACACACACACACACACACCCACAGCACAGATCTGCTGACGTGGCCGTGCGATCCAGCAGGGCTGCTGCACTCACTGGGGACAAACCAGCTCCCGGAGAGGGGAAAGAGTTTACACACGGACGACCAAAGGGACATACACAAATGGGTGAACACACACACACATACTTTACAGTTCGCAAGAAAGACCCACACTGCAGAACACAATGTACAGTAAGTACCTCTATTAGAGGTCACCAGTACATAGAAACAAAGCTGCATGTGCTGTGGAACACAGACACGCAAACAAAAACACACACAGACACGTGGGCACCCAAATACAGATGGAACACATCTGTCTTCAATCTCAGCTGCCAAAATGTAAAAGCTCATGATAGATTCCAGGGAACATCTGGATGGAATGGGAATAGAGAGAAGGGAGACGATGAGGAGAGGGGAGAGTGAGAGGAGGAAAAAGAGAGGGCCAGGGGGAAGGGAGAAGAGAGAAGAGAGGACTGGGAGGGAGAGAGATGAGAAAGAGAAGAGAGGGAGGGGGATGGATGAGAGGGGAGAGCGAGACGAGAGAGAGCGAGAGAGATGGATGAGCAGAAGAGAAGAGAGATGGAGTGAGAAGGAGAGAGAAGAAGATGGAGAGAGAGGAGAAGAGAGGGAAAAGAGAAGAGACGGAGATGAGAGACGGGGAGAGAGAGGAGAGAGAGGAGAAGTGAGAGGAGAAATGAGAGAAGAGGAGGGAGAGAGACGGAGAGAGAGAGAGAGAGGGAGAACGAGGGAGAGGGGAGAGGGATGAAGAGAGAGAGAAAGGAGAGAGCAGGGGGAGAGAGGGAGACGGAGAGAGAGAGAGAGAGAGAGGGAGAGAGAGAGATGAGAAAGTAGATGAGACGCGGGGGGGGAGGGCGAAGAGTGTGACGAGAGAGAACAAGAAGGCGGGGAGGGGGGGCGAGAGGATGAAGAGATGAGAGGAGAGAGAGGAGAGAGACCACGAGAGAGAGAAGAGCGGGGAAGGTGAGAGAAGTGGAGAGAGAGAAAGAGTACAGTAAGAGAGTGGTTATATAGTCTGAAGACACACATATGCATGCAAACACACCTGGAAAATTGTCATTTATCCCACTGTTTGTTTCATTGTTTTAAGATGAGGTCACTGGAATTAGTGTTGTGAAAATGCACGCAAACCCACGAACATATACACACATACACTGAGTCACAAGTTTACAATGTCTCTCATTAACAATGCTGAGGTGTTCCTTCAACGGTAACCAGAGGCAGATGAAGACATGATAAAAACCGAACGGGCAGCTTTGGAAAATCATGTTCTCACACATCACCCAAACATCCGCTGAACACCAACCTTTAGCTGGGGTGTATTCAATGAGGTGAACGTTGTGTATTATGTGTAACGTTGAGCCCTTCTGAAAAGAGCCCCAGAATCATTCCAAGAGATAGGGTTGTCACTAGTTACTAGTTACCACAGACACAAATGGCTAAACCCCGCCTATTTCAACTATTTATTTTCTTAAAATCTGATTTTAAACCTAACCCTAACCTTAACCACACAGTTAACCTTATGACTAACCCTAACCTTAATTTTTCCCCCGATATAGGCAATTTTGACTTTGTGGCTGTGGTAACTAGTGACAACCAAGCGATAGGGGAAGAAGGGAAAGGAAGGGATCTACTATCCTCAAACGTGATTGGAAGAGAACCATGGGGGCGTGAATGAATATTTCAAAGGCTTTCTGTCCATGTTGGAAAACAGGAAAGGTAACAGGAACACAGCACATAGTAGTACTGTGGAACGATGACTCATGTATCTCTTTATGCTTCTGCATCCTTCTGTTCACACAGAACAAAATGAGGGGTGGATGGAGGGAGAGAAAGAATGAAAAGTAGAGGAGCGTGACCTGCTTCTTTCCCGTGCTCCTTTGACCCTCTTCACTTTCTGACAGTTCATAGTTCTTTAATTTAACAGATCCTCTTATCCAGAGCGACTTACAGGAGCAATTAGGGCTAAGTGCCTTGCTCAAGGGCACACCGACAGATTGTTCACCTAGTCGGCTCAGGGATTCGAACCAGCGACCTTTTGGTTATGGGCCCAACGCTCTTAATAAGCACTTTTCCAGGAACCACTTCAATTCCAGTTCCAATCTCTACTCCAACTCTCACTGTTGATAGTTATTGTTGGGATCATCTAAAGGACTCGGACAGGTGTTCATACACACACAGGGAGAGGAGAGCATGAACACCATGCAGACATGCTACCTATGTAGCTTGAGTAAGTGCTAAAGCATGCTACATAAACACTGACAGCCACGCTCACTGATAGTCACTACTGACAGCACGGTTATAGTGCACTGCTAATCCTGACCTGACCATACCATAAAATACCAGGTGTCACACACACACACACACATGCATGTACGCACGTGCGCATGCACACACACACACCTGCCAAAAGAATGTGTCAGTTTGTCCAATAAAAGCAGGAAGTGAATGTGTGTGTCTGTGAGAAAGAAAAAGAGAGAGACAGTGAGGGAGAGACAGTGAGGGACAGAGACAGTGAGGGAAAACAGTGAGAGACAGAGACAGTGAGGGAGAGACAGTGAGGGACAGAGACAGTGAGGGAGAGACAGTGAGGGACAGACAGTGAGGGATGCGACAGTGAGCGAGCGGAGGCAGTGACAGCGTGAGTGATGGAGGACAGTGGAGAGCACGGCAGGAGAGACAGTGAGGGAAGAGACAGTAGGGAGAGAAGTGAGGGCATGACAGTGAGGGAGATTTTGGAGGTGTGTAGGAAGGATGGTGATACTGTACGTCTGGGTATTACTCCAAATGTTTACAGTTTCAACGTGGCACAGGAATCGTTCCTGAGAACTCGTTGGTAAAAGGCAGCCTTGGGACATCCCCCCATCTCCCTACATTTCACCCTATTGTATCATATATTCTTCATCTGTTCACAATAAAATACCCACTTTTTTTTCAACTCACAAACGTTAAACATCTGGCCAGAAATATGAACTACGGATTTTCACCCCCTCCTTCTCCGCTTCTCCTTGTCCCTCCTCCCTTTCTTTCGCGCCAATACCCAACGTCCCCCCCAAGGGGCTTCTGGCAGAATTAGAGAATTAGAGAACTGGGACAGAGAGAGCAGGGAGGTTTATGAACCAGAGTCTTCTCTGGCACGAGCCTGTGTAGCTATCATGTCCTGCTCAAAAGTAGAGTATACTGTAACTGTATTTTTGGCACTGAATTTTCTGAAGCACAGTATAGAAAAAAACTCCCCATGTGAGACCAGGACCTAGCATTTCCCAATCAGCTAACAAAATCGTCAAGCACGGCCTTGAAAATGACCCGCATAAAATAACGCCGAAAAGGTGCCTTACATTATAACTACGCCTGGTCCCTCAGATCTGTTTGTGCTGTCTTGCTAACTCCTACGGGGTCATATGGCAAGTCAGCACGAAACACATCTAGGACCAGGCTACCTATGATCAACTAGAAGAGAGTGATCGTCTACTGACAAGACACCAACTAAATTCTGGCATCAAAACTTATTAAGTCATGTTCCAATTGGAAGTTGTCATTTCTTATTTCCATTTCTACTGGTTCTCTTGTTCCTGTAGAGTCTTGTGCGTGTCTACTGGTTCTTCTTGTTCCTGGTAGTGTCTTGTGGTGTCTTCGGGTTCTCTTGCTTCCTCTGGTAACGTGTCTTGTGGTGTGTACCTGGATTCTCTGTTCCTGGTAGTGTCCTTGTGGCTGTTACTGGTTCTCTGCTTTCCTGGTGAGTGTCTCTGTTGGGTGTGACTGCGTTTCTCGTTCCTAGTAGTGTCTTGTGGTGTCTGACTTGGTTCTCTTTCTTGGTAGTGTCTTGTGTCGTTACTGTTCTCTTTTGCCTGGTAGTGTCTTGTGTGTGTTACTGGTTGTCTCCTGTTCTAGTGTGTCTTGTGTGTCTACTGCGTTCTTTTCCTGTTCAGTTGTTCTTGTGGTGTCTACTTGGTCTCTTGTCCTGGTAGTGTCTTGTGGTGTGTACTGGTTCTCTTGTTCCTTGGTAGTGTCTTGTGTGTGGTACTGGGTTCTCTTAGTTCCTGTAGTGTCTTGGATGTCTACGGTCTATCTTGTTCCTGGTAGTGTCTGTGGTGTTCTACTGCGTTCTCTTGTTCCTGTAGTGTCTTGTGGTGTCTATGAGTTCTTTGTTCCTAGTCAGTGTTCGCTGTGGTGTGTACTGGTTTTTGTTCTGGTAGTGTCTTGTCGGTGTCTACTGGTTCTTCTTGTTTCCTTCGTAGTGTCCTTGTGGTGTCTACTGGTTCTCTTGTTCCTGTAGTGTCTTGTGTGTACTACTGGTTCTCCTTGTATCCTGGTACGCTGTCTTGTGGTCTTACTGGTTCTCTTGTTGGCCTGAGTGTCTGTGGTGTCTACTGGTTCTCTTGTCCTCGGGTAGTGTTTGTGGTGTGTACTTGGTTTCTTGTTCCTGGTAGTGTCTTGTGGTGTCTACTGGTTCTCTTGTTGCCTTGGAGTGTCTTGTTGGTGTTACTAGGTTTCTCTTGTTCCTGGGTAGTGTCTGTGGTGTCTACTGGCTTCTCTTGTTCCTGGTAGTGTCTACTGGTTATCTTGTTCCTCAGTAGTGTCTTGTGGTGAGTAGTCTTTCGTGTTCTCTTGCTTCTACTGTTCATGTTCCTGTTAGTGTTTGGTGTCTACTGGTTCTCTTGTTCCGGGTAGTGTCTTTGTGGTGTCCTACTGGTTCTCTTGTTCCTCGGGTAAGTGTCTTGTGGTGTGCTACGCGTTCTCTTGTTCCTGGTAGTCTGTGTCTACTGTCCATGTTCCGGGGTGTGTTCGTGGTGTGTACTGAGTTCTTGTTCCTCGGTAGTGTCTTGTGGCTGTTACTGGTCTTCTGTTCCTAGTAGTGTCTTGTGTGTCGTACTGGTTCTCTCT
>NW_019957565.1:384193-385712 GCF_002910315.2 Salvelinus sp. IW2-2015
TACTGGTTCTCTTGTTCCTAGTAGTGTCTTGTGGTGTGTACTGGTTCTCTTGTTCCTGGTAGTGTCTTGTGGTGTCTACTGGTTCCAAGGTCGGTCAGCCAGACTGGGCTTGATAGACCAAGATTTGGTAATGGAAGCACATGACAGTTGCATAACAGGTTCGTGTATACTGTAACTCTAACCAGAGATGGTGATAGTATTACAGCAATGGGGCAACAGACTCAATCAGAACAGTCAGAGCTTCAGCCAGTCTGTCGATGGGTCCAAAATGGCTCGCTATAGAGTGCAGTGCACTACTTTTGACCAGGACCCATTGAGCTCAGGTCAAAAGGAGTGCACTGTGTAGGGAATAGGGTGACATTTTGGGACACAACTGTCACAAATACACAACATACCTAGAGGAGAGAACAAGAAAGATATCTAGAAGAGAGAGAAAAAAGAGATAGACAGGAGGGGATTCAGGGAAAGAGAGCACAAGGGGGATGGAGAGATATGGGGGAAAAAAGAAAGAGGAGATAGCGAGACAAAAAGAAATGAGGAAGCAGCCGGAGAGAAGGTATACCAGTCTAGAAGGTGTACCAGTCTAGAAGGTGTACCAGTCTAGAAGGTATACCAGTCTAGAAGGTGTACCAGTCTATGCCAGTGTGCCCTGCAGCCCAATGCCAATGCGGGCACTACAGGACATGGGTACATGACAATCTTAATCAAATAAACAACCAATCCCTCAGGTCATGCCAAAGCCTACCAGCAATCTGTGACACTACTATCATGATCATGAGAAATTCAATCTGCACCCCTATTCCCAGTTGATTTAAAGAAATGTGTGTGTGCGTGCGTGTGTGCGTGCGTGTGTGTGTGTGTGTGTGTGAGAGCGTTAGTGTGTGTGTTTGTCCTTTGTGGTGCTGATGCATTTTCTTTCAAAGCCTCCCTGCCTCACTTCATTAACTTATGGTGATTGTTGAGCCACACACACACAAGACAGACAGACAGACAGACAGACAACAGGCAGCAGGCAGGCAGCAGCAGGCAGGCAGGCAGGCAGACAACAGACAGGACAGAACAGACAGACAGACAGACAGGACAGACAGACAGACAGACAGACAGACAGACAGACAAGACAGACAGACAGACAGACAGACAGACAGACAGACAAGACAGACAGACAGACAGACAGACAGGACAGAGAACACAGAGAGACAGACAGAGAAAAAAAGAGACACAGAGAGACAGACAGAGAAAACAGAGACACAGAGAGACAGACAGGAAAAACAGAGACACAAGAGACAAACAAGAGAAAAACAGAAACACAAGAGACAGACAGAGAAAACAGAAACACAGAGAGACAGACAGGGAAAAACAGAGACACAGAGAGACAGACAGGGAAAACAGAAACACAAGAGAGACAGACAGGGAAAAACAGAGACACAGAAGAGACAGACAGAAAAACAGAAACACAGAGAGACAGACAGGAAAAACAGAGACACAGAGAGACAAACAGAGCAAAAACATTACCACAAGA
>NW_019957565.1:385737-429030 GCF_002910315.2 Salvelinus sp. IW2-2015
CAGGACAGCAGAAGCAGGAGAACCACCACACTGTGGCTTGATTGAGTGTAACTGTTCATTACGAGGAGAACCACACTTCCATATAGACCCGCCAGCCTGGTAGTAATAGGAAAGGAGACGTGCACATGATCAGTTACAGACATACCAAAGACAGACAGACAGACAGACAGACAGACAGACAGGCAGGCAGGGGCAGGCAGCAGGCAGGCAGGCAGGCAGGCAGAGCAGACAGACAGACAGACAGACAGACAGACAGAAGCAGACAGACAGACAGACGAGACAGACAGACAGACAGACAGACAGACAGACAGACAGACAGACAGACAGACAGACAGACAGACAGACGAGACAGACAGACAGACAGAGACACAGAGAGACAGACAGAGAAAAAAAGAGACACAGAGAGACAGACAGAGAAAAACAGAGACACAGAGAGACAGACAGGAGAAAACAGAGACACAGAGAGACAAAACAGAAGAAAACAGAACACAGAGAGACAGACAGAGAAAAACAGAAACACAGAAGGACAGACAGGGAAAAACAGAGACACAGAGAGACAAGACAGGGAAAAACAGAAACACAGAGAGACAGACAGGAAAAACAGAGACACAGAGAGACAGACAGAAAAACAGAGAAACACAGAGAGACAGACAGGAAAAACAGAGGACACAGAGAGACAGACAGAGAAAAAAAACAGAGACACAGAGAGACAGACAGGGAAAAAACAGAGAACACAGAGAGAGCCACAGAGATAAACCAGACGGGCACACCAGGACAGACAGACCAGAGAAAAACAGCAGACCACCTCAAGAGAGCCACAACAGGGAATAAGACAGAGCACTAAGAGGAGCAAAACAAACATCAAAGCTAACCAAGTGGCGAATAAAAACATCAATATAATACCAGGGGTACAATTCATTCCTAAAAGCCTACCTACCCTATGTATTTGCCCAGTTTACACTCATGAGCCACCTACAGAACCAGTCAATCTATTATCATACGGCTGATCTGGAATCTGACCAAGATCCTTGCCTATTGACGATATCCTGCCAGCTCAGAAGTAGAGAAGCGAATTCTCTTTTCTTCTTACAGAGAGACAGACAGAGAAAAACAGAGACACAGAGAGACAGACAGGGAAAAACAGAGACACAGAGAGAGCCAAACAGAGAGACAGATAAAGTAGAAACAAAGTGGGAATAAAAATACAATATAATACCAGGGTAAATTCATTCTAAGCCTACCTACCCTATGTATTTGGCCCAGTTACATCATGAGACCTACAGAACCAGTAATCTATTTATCATAGGGCCTGATCTGGAATTGACCAAGATCCTTGCTATTGAGATATCTCCAGCTAGAGTAGAGAAGGAGGGATATGGAGAGGTTCACTTTAATCAAGGGCACTCTGATCAAGGGCAACTTATGGTAAAATATCAAAGTATTTGATCAAATACAGGCAAGAAATAACAACACAGTCTTGTATGTTTAAAGAGACACCTTGACTGGGTGTTGATTCTAGTCTACGGTATGCCCTGAGGGCATCTCGGTTGTCTGTGTTGTTCGAGCTCTCTCTGATAGGTGCATGACAACACTGAATATCAGGAAGAGCATTCTGGGAAAGTGGAGCATGCCACGCATAAGCACTCACACAGTTATTTCATTTGTTATACAATGTGCCAAGCTTGACATGTTCTACTCTAACAGGGTCGTATTCATTAGGCATCAAACTAAAGAAAACCGACTGAAACAGGGAGAGAACAAGAAACTCAAGAAACTCTCAGTTGAAACCAAGATTGGCCTGAATGCCAAGCGTCACATCTGGAGGAAACGTGTGAAGGAAACATGAACGGAGCAAAGTACAGAAAGATCCTTGATGAAAATCTTCTCCAGAGCGCTCAGGACCTTAGACTAGGGCGAAGGTTCACCTTTCAACAGGAAAACAACCCTAAGCACACAGCCAAGACACTGCAGGAGTGGCTTCAGAACAAGTCTCTGAATGTCCTTGAGTGGCCCAGCCAGAGCCCGGACTTGAACCCGATTGAACATCTCTGGAGAGACCTGAAATTAGCTGTGCAGTGACGCTACCCATCCAACCTGACAGAGCTTGAGAGGATCTGCAGAGAAGAATGGGAGAAACTCCCCAAATACAACAAAGTACTGAGTAAAGGGTCTGAATACTTACATAAATGCCATATTTCAGTTTTTTTATTATTTTTTTATTTTTTTTACATTTGCAACATTTTTGAAAAAAAGTTTTTTGCTTTGTCATTATGCGGTATTTATTGTGTGTAGATTGATGAGGGGAAAAAACGATTTAATACATTATAGAATAAGGCTGTAACGTAACAAAACGTGGAAAAAAGTCAAGGGGTCTGAATACATTCCGAATGCGCTGTATTTAGAATAAATATTTCTAAATATATGGCTCTGCCTGAGATGTATGGGATACAGGGACTTGCAGCTTTCTCACTGTCATGTCATTTTCTTATAGCAGTAGTGCCATGCCCCAGTGCCATCTACCGTTAAATAGAATGTTCCTTCCCACACAGTCATGTAACTATAATCAGGAAATGTTTTGTGTTATTACATACAGCCGGGAAGAACTTTTGGATATCTGAGCGGCGGTAACACACCAGCATTACCAGCATTATGACCAGGAATATGACTTTCCCGAATCAGATCCATTGTTCCAAAACACAGCTCGTGGAAAATAAGTACTCGGAGTGGTCTTTTAGTCCGACTCAGGAGGCGCGCACACCACCCACCGCTTCCGAGTATATTACTCGCTAATGTTCCGTCTCTGGATAATAAAGTTGATTAGCTCAGGGAGAGGATTTCCTTCCAGAGAGACATCAGGGATTATAACATACTCTGGGCCAGACAAGGATGCATGCTCAGCCCCCTCCTGTACTCCCTGTTCACCCACGACTGTATGACCATGCACGATTCCAATTGAATCATCAACTTTGCAGACGACACAACACTGTTAGACCTGGTTACCAACAACGACGAGACAGCCTACAGGGAAGAAGTGAGGGCCCTGGGAGTGTGATGCCAGGAAAATAACCTCTAACCCAATGTCAACAAAATTAAGGAGCTGATCGTGGACTTCAGGAAACAGTAGAGGGAGCACCCTCCTATGCACATTGACGGGACCGCAGTGGAGAAGGTGGAAAGCTTCAAGTTCCTTGGTGTAGACATCACTGACAAACTGAAATGGTCCACCCACACAGACAATGTGGTGAAGAAGGCGCAACAGGACTACAGTCAAGTAACTAGTCAAGTAACTACAGTCATGTAACTACAGTCAAGTAACTACAGTCAAGTAACTACAGTCATGTAACTACAGTCAAGTAACTACAGTCAAGTAACTACAGTCAAGTAACTACAGTCATGTAACTACAGTCATGTAACTACAGTCATGTAACTACAGTCAAGTAACTACAGTCATGTAACTACAGTCAAGTATCTACAGTCATGTAACTACAGTCAAGTAACTACAGTCAAGTATCTACAGTCAAGTATCTACAGTCATGTAACCGACTAGTCCAATAGTCAAGTTCCCTTTCCATACAGTCAAAGGAGATATGATCACCATGCACAGGGCTCACACACAACCACACACACCACACACAACACACCCACCACACCACACACACACACGACACACACACACACACACACACACAACCGCACACGAGACACCACCACCACACCACACACACACCGACACACACACACACACACACTCAACACATCACACACACACAGCACACACACACACACCACACCGTACACACACCACGTACGGAACACACACCCAACACCAATCTTGATACGATGCAGAGGTGTTATCTGAGAAGGTTGGCTTGGCTCGTGGTTGGCTCTCATACACTACCATGCATGGATGCATGCTCTGCACGCACAGCACTGGCTTGATCCTCTTAGCACACACATCACACACTATCAAGCGCGACAGCGGCACAGCACACACCAAGTGATCTCTGAGAAAAGGGAGAAATGTAACATATAGAAAGGTGAAATAACTGGTGGTATCGTGGCCTATTCTAGGATTCCCTGATTTGAGTTGGAGGTAATTGCTTGAGGGATAACAGTTTTAACAGGAGGTTATGCGAAGTTAGAGACAGTTTTGTGGAATGTGGCAGCGGGTTGGTCATGTTCAGACAGCTTACTCGTAATATCAGATGTTATCGTATTACAGCTTGTACCCCGCTGGATGATAAGGTATCTAAAACACACGTGGATTCGAGTCTCAATGGCACCTTTTTCCCTATATATTCAGTAGGCCACTACGTTTTGACGCAGGCCCATAGTAGTAGACTATGTACGGGAATAGTGTCGCCGAAGTTGGTTTGGACCCGATTGCCATTACTGGAGGATATCAGAAACTTAGCCTCGAGGGTGAAGGGACACACTCTGCACTACTGGGCTGACGTGTGTGTGTGTGTGTAGGGACCTAGGAGGAGGGTGATTTGTGTTATAAGTGTTTAGTGTTTGTGTGTGGTATGTGGTGGTTGTCTATGAGAGTAGGGACTAAGAGCTAGGGGTCTTTAAGAGTGTAGTTAGGTGTGCGTTTGATTGGTGATGTAGGAGTGATTGTGTGATGTTGGATTAGTGTGCCCGTGTGGAATAGAGTGGTGTGATGTGTGTGTTGTGTGTGTGTGTGTTCGTGTGTGTGTGTTGTGTGTGTTGCCCGGAAGGGGTAGTCAGGAACGACATGCAATCTTGGGTGGAACTAAAAGGTGTTCTTAAATTGTTATTTCAACTCTCAATCTGAGAATAATCTTGTTCAAACTGCCATGGTAGGCTTGACTTACCTCCCTATGATGATGGTTAAAACAAAAAGCCTTGAAACACACACGTACAATTGCACACACATGCACAGGCAAATACTTCACCCAAGCACCACTCAAGCAATCCATCTCTCCAAGAATCATCAGTCTCATCCTTGGGGAATATGGTTAGGGTGCTCTGGGGGAACGGGGGACTGTGCAGGGTCAGGCTCTAGCATGTAGACCACAACTCACTGAACTATGGTGAGGCGGAATTGTACTGTGGAATGTTGGGGCTAGGAGTAGGTGTTCGTTCAGTTGATGGGCACTATTTTGCACGTGTGTGTTGTGTGTGTGTGTGTGTGTGTGTGTGTGTGTGTGTGTGTGTGTGTGTGTGTGTGTGTGTGTGTGTGTAGTCTGAGCACGTGTTAAAGTAAGCCATGTCTCAAGTCCAGTGCACAGGGGTGTATGTTTGATCAATACCACATGGTGCTTGGGTTCTGGGCTGAGAGATGAATAAGGCCCAATGGTACAGTAGAATACAGTATATCACTGTCAACTCAATACAGCTGTCAACTGAATACACTGTCAACCAAAGCTATGCGGAATGTGAGCAGAGAGGGCAAAGACCCTTCCATCAAAGCTCTGTGTGCATTCAATTCCATGGGAATAATACGACCCTCTTTTATTATGCACTCACCCAGCACTAAGCCTGTAAAGGCATTCTCATTCCATTATATTATAATAATAATAAACTTTTCTTTACAATCTCAAAGCGTTTATTATCTATTTCCTTTCTGTCTTCCCTCTCATCTAATCACTTTTCTTCAAATGAAGAGAGACTGTGTGATGTGTTCTTCCTATAGAAGCCAAGCAAGTTGCTCTCCAACTTCACAAAAAGCATCCAGGATTTTCCCTGGCGGTAAGTATAGCCATGTTTTTCTCTCTCACGTGCTCTTGGCGCCCACGCTGCCCTCTGCCCTCTATTTCTGGCGCAAACAAATCAATGGGGAGAAAGAGGGAGAGAAAGCGCAGAAATTACAGGGTAATACCTAGTTAAATAAAGGTTATAAGAAAATGTATACAAAAATACTGGGAGGAATGCAGAGTAAATAAAAGGTTAAAAAGAGGGGGTGACAAACAAGTCTGCAACCCCATAAATCTTGTTCCAGTGGAGCTATACGCAATTCCTGTGGTGAACTTGCACATGGTGTTCTAGGAGAATGAAATGTTAAAAGTGTTTAGGCCTACCCTTTACTCTGATTACATTTCAACGCAAGCCAATGTAGCGATTGAAAATATCTATTCCACCAGTGAATAGGGAGTTTTCAGTGTGGAAAGCTCAAGAGTGTGGTTAGTTTCCAGAATTACTACATTTAAGTAAAAATCCCATGCAGCAATAATGTAGAAGTATAAGGCTATGGAAAAACTAATTATATTTCAAAATATTGTTAGAGAGAGAGGTGCAACCCTAACTTGCTTACTTACAGTATTTATATAGTTCAAATATTCAGATTATTTGGATTCAAAATTTAGATTTGGGAACCCTTCCCTAGTCTGTGAATGAATAAGCACATAGTAACACACACCCCTACGCCCCATTCATGTGTCCGTCGCCCGATTCCCGATTCCTGTATCCTACACCCCATTCCTGTGTCCTACGCCCCATTCCTGTGTCCTACGCCACATTCCTGTGTCCTACGCCACATTCCTGTATCCTACGCCCCACGTTAAATTAGGTCCTCTTAAATCACACTTTCCCTAGGAGACGGGCTGGACCAGGCAGAGAGGCAGGCCCAACATTACCGTCTTTAAATACAATATTCCTGCCGGAGCCTGCGTTGGTGGATTCCTTAGTAATGACAGAGGGAAGCCTCTAGTTTAACGGGAACATCGCTAGTGGAACGTGGAGCATCAGGCATCAGTCAAACTCTGTTTATGTGTGTGTACTGTATGCGTGTGTATATTTTTGTGTGTGTACTGTATGCGTGTGTATATTTTTGTGTGTGTGTGCACGCACACGCATGAGTCAAGTGACAGCAGGTGACCTCTGGGTTGAGTCCATATATGACTCATTTAATTTGAGTCTATAATTTTACTTTCTATGTGTAATAAATGTGTTTAACTATTTAGTAATGCATTAACTATCTGCACAGTCCTGAGTCTAACCTGACCTTTCCAACTCAAGTCCACTTATAGCCAGTAATGTCCATAAAAACAGCCCACTTTTGGAGTGGCATTCCGAGCTGCCTGGAGGACAGATAAGCCCAGGGATGGGAATCGGAGCGTGCCGGTTCTAACTGACTGGGAACGGGGTCGGAGAGAGGTCCGGAACGGCGGAACAGAGTGAGGCTCTAAGTTTTTTAGTAAACATAAGATTGAAAAAGATCAGGAGACAGAGAGACATCTCAGATCCACTGAAAGGAAGAAATGGAAAGAGCAGGGAAGGAAAGGAGACAACACAAAGGTTCAGAGAGTTGAAAGAAATGGGAATCCTACTTCTGGTTATAGTTACTTAGGAAGGCCTTTGTCTCCACATGAATATTGCAAACATTAATGGGGCAAACTCACGATAAACCACATAACAAACAAACTGAATGTTTATGTAATCCATTTGTCATTTGTCAGTTGACAGATAAGAGGCAACCTTCATGTTGAGAACTAACACAGACAGTCTGTTCATTAACTCAACTCTGACCTGGGGGCATAAGGCAAGGGTGCCTAATGTCCCCATGTACACCTTGAAGAAGCCAGTCAGTCAGCTTGGGAAGTTGCAGAGGAGGAGGAGGCGCACAATTCCCATTTCCCAGCAGGCCTGTTGTTTTAGGAGCTGTGTAAACTGCCCAGTCGGCACAGTCCATTTTCCTCTCCTCCAACTGTTAGAAAAGAGCTATCATTTTGACTGTGTCAGTTTAACAATAACAATAATAATACATTTAACTTTTATATAACTATTTTCATAACAATCTCAAAGCGCTTTAAGCAACAACAAAAAAACATGCACGTTTTTTAAACTAACACAAATAGTTAATGGCCATTCATGGCACCTCACCGTCGCTGAAGCAGCGCTTCTCAGTAGTAGTCTCTGAAGTCAGACACCATGGGTAGAACTCCCCCACTACCCATGTGTAGCACCCACCTGGGTGAAGACTCAGCAGCCGCGAAGGTGCCAGAAAAGCAAACTGCACATCAGTCCAGAATAGTCCGCCTTGAAGCTAACAACTGGAGAAAACTGTCCAAAACTTAAACTTCAGCATCTTCAACGAGCCTGCCATCTCCAAACACCATCCCCTTACTGTGAATCAAAACATAGCTAGCTAGCTACTTTTCTAGGACGTTAGCTAGCTGAGCTTCTTGATGACAGTGACACATTAGTTTGGCAAAACCAACTGACTTGCCAGTCATGCCATGCTGATACCTAACACATTAGCTAACAAAAACAAAAATGCAATCAAAAGTACTTAAAAATGATTAAATATTTACAAATTTACAGGAGCTCTAGTTTAGGCTGCTATTCTGGCATCATGGCAACGATGGAACCTCTATCAACGCTTAACAAACACTTTTTGTTACACAACACAAACATAGACAGGTATTCCTATCTAGAATACGACAGTGGTTCCTTCACTGAATTTCAAGTAATCCAGGAAAAATACCAAGTAAACGAAATACCTCACGTAGCTTCAATGGGCTAACTGTAAAAAAGAGTGAAGTGCAGACAGAAAGTTGATAGCTTGGCACTTCGTAAGTAAATGGGAGTGTGTGTTTATGCAGTCAAGTGAAAAGAGTGGACAGGGGAAGGAGAACAGAGGAGGGAAGCGAGAGATGGAGGCCGACCTGTAAAATTCTCCAAGTCATCATAACGACAGACACGAAAAAACACACACTGCACATTACCACACACAGAGACTGGACATTCCCACTTGTATACATTACCACCTCACCAGTGACAACGGGACAGACTGTACACACAGTGGTGCTGGCTGACCACCTCACCTGTGCACCTTTGACCTTTGATCTGTGACTGAGTGAAACCAGCAGAGCTCAGACAAAAGCCCCATCCACTAAAAACTCCTAGCCCCTACTCCTTAGCCCCTACTCCTTAGTCCCTACTCCATAGTCCCTACTCCATAGTCCCTACTCCTTAGCCCCTACTCCATAGTCCCTACTCCATAGTCCCTACTCCTTAGCCCCTACTCCATAGTCCCTACTCCATAGTCCCTACTCCTTAGCCCCTACTCCTTAGTCCCTACTCCATAGCCCCTACTCCTTAGTCCCTACTCCTTAGTCCCTACTCCTTAGCCCCTACTCCATAGTCCCTACTCCATAGTCCCTACTCCTTAGCCCCTACCCCATAGCCCCTACTCCTTAGTCCCTACTCCATAGCCCCTACTCCTTAGTCCCTACTCCTTAGCCCCTACTCCTTAGTCCCTACTCCATAGCCCCTACTCCTTAGCCCCTACCCCATAGCCCCTACTCCCTAGGCACTTGTGTAGATCTGAAACGATTAGATGGGTACATACAATATGGAAAACATTCCACCTAGCCAAGCCAGGGGAAAGGTAGATCTACAGTACTACCACATTGATTAGTAACTAGACCTAGTCACAGGTCTAAATTCCAGATTGAAGTTCCTGGGCCTAGGTTATTGGCCCATAGGAGGCTATGTATTGCCTTATACCAATCAAATTCCTTTCAGACATACTTGAAGTGCCTCGGGGGGAAGAGTCTGCTAGGGGTAGTTTCTGGACTCTGAGGAGGAATGAGGGCTGACGCAGAGCAGCTGGGCAACACCAGGAAACCTCCACTCCTTCACAACCTGAAAACTCCCAGACTAAACAACAGAGCAGACAGGGAGAAGCCCATGAAGCCACAATGACTCAGCTAATATAGACCTAAAGCAGGGAGAGGTAGGGAAGCACACAGCCACTCCTCACATTCTGAGAGAATGGATTCACAATTCAGTGGAGGCTGCTGAGGGGAGGACGGCTCATAATAATGTCTGGAACCGAGAAAATGGAAAAGCATCAAACACATGGAAACCATATTTGATACCGTTCCACTAATTCCACTCCAGCCATTACCATGAGTCTGTCCTCCCCAATTAAAGTGCCACCAACCTCCTGTGATTCACAGGAGTGAGTGGAGCGAATCAAATGAGGTTGCCATAAGGTTGCTCTGAGGGAAACACTTGGTTTCTGTGATTAGTTTTCGTGTGTGCCAAGAGTGTGCTGTGTGTGTCTGTGTGTTTGAAGTCGTAACTCTTCCCTTCTCTCCCAGGGGCTTAATTTAACCTACTTCTTAGTGGAACACAACACACTACCAGCTCTCCTCTCACTACCAGCTCTCCTCTCACTACCTCCTCTCACTACCACCTCTCCTCTCACTACCAGCTCTCCTCTCCCTACCTCTGCTCATACCATCTCCTCTCAACTACCACCTCTCTCTCACTACAGCGTCTCCTCTCAGCTCCACTCTCCTCTCACTATTCCGCACGGCTCTCCTCTCACTCTTCTCCTCACTACCATTCTACGGCCGTTAGGAATAGTACCTGAGTGAGTCACTCCCTGTTTGGAGAAGTGAGGACAGGTGCAGGTGATTGAGCGTGAAGTGAGTGTTTGTCTGTTTGCTTGAGTGATAGTAGTGTTGCTTTAAGAGCGTTTGTTTGGTTTATTTTTTCATCGAACGTTTTTTTTGAAGATGTTTTTGGATTTGTTCTCTCTCTCACTACCATCCTCTCCTTCACTACCGCCTCTCCTCTCATTACACCTCTCCTCTCACTACCACTCTCTCTCTCATACCACGCTCTCCTCTCACTCCAGCTCTCCTCTCACTACCACTCCTCTCTCTACAACCATTTTCTCACTCTTCACTACACCTCTCCTCTCCTACACCTCTCTCTCTCACTACCACTCTCCTCTCACTACTTCACTCTTTTCTCTCATACGCCATACCAGCCTCTCCTCTCCACTACCACCTCTCCTCTCTCACCTCTCCTCTCACTACACTCTCCTCCTCTCACTACCACTCTCACTACTCACCTCTCCTCTCACTACATCTCCTCTCACTACCATCGCCATTTTCTTCCTCTCACTACCACCTCTCCCCGCTCACTCTCTCTCACTCCTCCAGTTCTCTCTTCTCTTCACACTACACCTCCCTCTCACTCCACTCTCTCTACATTTACTCCCTCTCACTACCACCTCTCCTCACTACACACTCTCTCCTCTCATACCACCTCTCCTCCACTCACTACCGCTTCCTCCATACTCTCCTTCCTCCTACTACACCTAACTCTGACTCCACTACCACTCCCTCACACCACTCTCTCTCACTACAGATCTCCTACTCCACTAATCCCTCCAATCTCCTCTCACTCTCCTCTCACCTACCCACCTCTCCTCTCACCTCTCCTCTCACTACCACCTCTCCTCTCACTCTCTCCTCTCACTACCACCTCTCCTCTCACTACCACCTCTCCTCTCACCTTCCTCTCTCTCACTACCACCTCTCTCTCACCTACACCTCTCCTCTCACCTCTCTCTCTCACTACCATCTCTCTCTCACTCACCACCTTCCTCTCACTACCACCTACATCTCTCTCACTACCACTCTCTTCACTCTCCTCTCATACCACTCTCTCACTACCACCTTCTCTCTACACTACCACCTTACTCCTCTCCACCACTCCAACTTTATCAGTCTTTCTCTTGCATCTGCCTCTCCCAAAAGGCCAAGCTGCTTCCCCAGCGCTCAGAGAGAGAGAGAGAGAGGCAGGAGAGAGCAGAGACAAGTGGAGAAGAAAGTTTGAGGACATAACTGAGCTTCCATATTCCAAAACAAATATTTGTTAGAACACAAAGGCTGGCATGGATCTTTGTCTACAATGAGCAATGGTAGGAGTTAATCAATCACAGACAATAAACACACACCTGTCCCTGGGGGTGGGGTTGAGGGGTGGGGGGGGAGAGAAACACTCTATGGTCAGAAGAAAAATATTGTTAATTGCCATACACACCCTACTGAGATACACACACACACACATTTCATCAGTCTACTTCCTTCCTATTTGTGTATGTTTATTCTCCCACGTTTCATCTCTTCCTCTTTTCTGCCTGTGAATGACGTGGCAACCCTTTCATCTTCTTCATCCCTTCTTCTTCCACTCCCAAAGTTCCCGGGCCCCCGGCCCCCCCCTCCTCGATGCTAAGAAAGATGGAGGGAGTTACACACCCAAAACAGCTGTTTCCAGAGGCTCACTGGAAGGCTCACTGGAAGGCTCACTGGAGAGACTCACTGGAAGGCTCACTGGAAGGCTCACTGGAAGCTCACTGGAAGGCTCACTGGAAGGCTCACTGGAAGGCTCACTGGAAGCTTCACTGGAAGCCTCATCCTCTATGCATTCATTCAGTCTGTGCATCAGAAAAACAGCTATGTTTTTAGTTTCTCAACGATCAATAAGGGATTGAAAACACTGGTCTATAGAGAGAACTCAGAGAAGTCACTACACTGCATCACTGAACTGAATGCAGTGTGGTGTGTTGTGTGTGTGTGTGTGTGTGTGTGTGTGTGTGTGTGTGTGTGTGTGTGTGTGTGTGTGTGTGTGTGTGTGTGTGGTGTGTGTGTGTGTGTGTGTGTGTGTGTGTGTGTGTGTGTGTGTGTGTGTGTGTGTGTGTGGTGTGTGTGTGTGTGTGTCTCTATAGACCAGTGTTTCTAAATGTATGTAAATTGTAAAGTGTTTTCTCAGTAATGTCTTTATCGTTATGTGTCGGAGCCCAGGAAGACTAGCTGTCTCCATTGGCGTTGGCTAATGAGGATCCTAATAAATCAAATCAAACACACACACGTAACAGCTGGCCTGGGAGAGAGTTCTTACAGTCATCAATATGCAGGTTGAGTGGCAATTTACTAATGGTAGAACACATGGTAGAGCTGCAACAAACCTCACCCTCACCCACCTGGACCCAATTTAATGATGCTTTAAATTGACATGTGCTTGGGTGCCTATGGACGCATGCGCATGGACTTATATGCATGGACACACACACACATCTCCCTCGCTGCAGCCCCTATTGATTTTCTCTGTGAGAGACGTTCCATTCTACACACACAACAGTGAAATAATCAACATCAATATTCTGGCTAGGTTCCAGTGTAGGTCACAGTGTTCTCTAATAAGGAGCACATGCCACGGGACAAAGAGACACTGACTAATCAGCTGATGTCATTCCACTGGTTATGTCACCTCCAGATCACAGGTTAGTGCCAGCCAATAGGGACAAAGGATGCCACTACATAATGAATATTCATGTGTATGTTGTAAATAAACAAATAACACGCTGTGGAATAACCCAATTACCCTAAAGTTCACTAGTAAGTGCAGTTATGCAGTACTTATAAATTATGCAATTATTTTTTTGTCTTTAGTGTACTTGGATAGGACAAAAAGAAAATAAAAGCTGCATTGACATGCCTGGTAATAAACCACATCATTTATTCCTTCACTTGTAAGTGCTTCCTTCGCAGAAACATGAAAACCAGACAGCTCTCTGTGCCGTGCAAACTGGCAGTCGAGTGGCAGAGCCACATCTCTTGAGCATGCGTGCCCCCCCCCCCCCACACACACACACACCACGCAGGAGGAGTGCAGCAAGGAAATGGGGCAATAGGCTAAAATGTGCAAATATCTTTGGCAGACACACTGCCAAGCTAAACTCTACACAGGCACCATCAACAAGACCTGCAAGAGGGAGGGAGGGAGGAGGGAGGGAGGGAGGGAGGGAGGGAGGAGGGAGGGAGGGAGGGAGGGAGGGGGGAGGAGGGAGGAGGGAGGGAGGGAGGGGGGAGGGAGGGAGGGAGGGAGGGAGGGAGGGAGGGCACTAACACAATCTGTAATTCTGATGTTAATTAAGAAATCAACATACAGTAAAATATGAGATAGAAAATGCTGTTTACACATCAGCATTAATTAAAAAGCACTAACAGTTTCCTAATCTCTTTCTCTCTCACCCTACTGGAGGCAGACAGACACACACACACACAAACACTTCTCTCACTCAGCTGTAGCCAGGGTGGTCTACTCACCAGAAGTCTTAAAGCAGGGTGGTCTAACTCACCAGAAGTCTTAAAGCCAGGGTGGTTTAATCACCAGAAGTCTTAAAGCAGGGTGGTCTAACTCACCAGAAGTCTTAAAGCCAGGGTGGTCTAACTCACCAGAAGTCTTAAAGCCAGGGTGGTCTAACTCACCAGAAGTCTTAAAGCCAGGGTGGTCTAACTCACCAGAAGTCTTAAGCAACTGACATTTGAAATGGTTATTGACCAGGCTGTTTGAGACGAAGGCTGTGGTCAGTTGATTTACAGGCAAGTCAATACATTCTAATCAACAACGCCTGGTCAGTTGATTTAACCAGGCAAGTCAATACATTATAATACAACAACAGCCTGGTCAGTTGATTTACACCGAAGTCAATACATTCTTACAACAACCAGCCTGGTCAGTTGATTTAACCAGGCAAGTCAATACATTCTAATCAAAACAGCCTGGTCAGTTGATTTAACCAGGCAAGTCAATACATTCTATAACAACAACAGCCTGGTCAGTTGATTTAACCAGGCAGTCAATACATTCTTAATACAACAACAGCCTGGTCAGTTGATTTAACCAGGCAAGTCAATACATTCTAATACAACAACAGCCTGGTCAGTTGAAACAGCTGAAACAAAAGCTAGTGCTCCAACTCTCCAACTCTTCTACTCTCCAACTCTCCTAATCTCCTACTCTTCAACTCTCCAACTCTCCTACTCTCCAACTCTCCTACTCTCCAACTCTCCTACTTTTTCAAACCAAGGCCTCCCTCTGGCCCTTTCTTTTGCTGGCTCCATTCCTGTCTCGTGTCCCTGGCTGCATCTCTCCCTCTCTCTTTCTCCCCAGATTATTTTTTTCTTGCAGAGGAATCTGTGGAATGAGGCTTGGCAGGCTGCTGCTATACACTCTGGGCCTGCACACACACACACAACACGCACACGCACACCACACCACAACACACACCACACACCACACACACACACACAACACACACTCAAGATAAAGTTGTGTGTGCATTGTGTGTGTGTCTCGATATCTCCTCCGAAACCCCAACCATTAGAGGCCCAGCCACCTAGTCTCACTGGCGTACCCCAGAGGTAAGGCAACACGTGACTAACCTGCCAACTTCCCACCAGGAGACCTAATGAATTATGCACGAGCGGATCATGAATATGCTAACGTGCCACCTGCTGTGTCTTCTACCTGTGTGGGCTTGGGCTGCAGAAGGCATGGTGGGATACTAATGGAGCCAGTAGACTGCCACTGTGGTGCTTCCTTCAGGTGTTTTATGATACGGCTAATAGGCAACAACTGTCCTTCAGGTGTTTATGAAAACCACCCATGATACGGCTAATAGGCAACAACTGTCCTTCAGGTGTTTATGAAACCACCCATGATACGGCTAATGGCAACAACTGTCCTTCAGATGTTTATGAAACCACCCATGATACGGCTATAGGCAACAACTGTCCTTCAGGTGTTTATGAAAAACCACCATGATACGGCTAATAGGCAACAACTGTCCTTCAGGTGTTTATGAAAACCACCCATGATACGGCTAATAGGCAACAACTGTCTTTCAGGTGTTTATGAAAACCACCCATGATACGGCTAATAGGCACAACTGTCCTTCAGATGTTTATGAAAACCACCCATGATACGGCTAATAGGCAACAACTGTCCTTCAGGTGTTTTATGAAAACCACCCATGATACGGCTAATAGGCAACAACTGTCCTTCAGGTGTTTATGAAACCACCCATGATACGGCTAATAGGCAACAACTGTCCTTCAGGTGTTTTGAAAACCCCATGATACGGCTAATAGGCAACAACTGTCCTTCAGGTGTTTATGAAAACACCACCATGATACGGCTATAGGCAACAACTGTCCTTCAGGTGTTTATGAAAACCACCCATGATACGGCTAATAGGCAACAACTGTCCTTCAGATGTTTATGAAAACCACCCATGATACGGCTAATAGGCAACAACTGTCCTTCAGGTGTTTATGAAAACCACCCATGATACGGCTAATAGGCAACAACTGTTCCATGCAGAGTCTTGGTGATTAAAAAGATGCTGTTCAACTTTGGGACCATTCAATTAATGTGTGGATATGATCTTTTTTCTACTAATTCAACTGTAATGTCATTGTGGAGGAAATGGTTGAGCCATTTTCCTATTTGCATTGCGTGTCTGCAATGAACTGGGTTAATCGCGAGTCAGTGTGTGCGTGTGTGTGTGTGTGTGTGTGTGTGTGTGTGTGTGTGACTTTGTGTGTGACTGTGATTGTGTGTGTGTGTTTAGTGAGAGGAACAGGGCAGGAAAGAAAGCTGAGCAACAAGCACACAACGATGATGATGATTACAGCAGATCAGAGACAGCCCATAGAGCAGGGATCATCAACTAGATTCAGCCTCGGGCCAATTTATCTGGAGCGGATGGTCGGGGGGCTGGAACATAATTACAAATCATCTGACAAACATATATAATATTAAATCACATTTTATTTGTCACATACACATGGTTAGCAGATGTTAATGTGAGTGTAGCGAAATGCTTGTGCTTCTAGTTCCGACCATGCAGTAATATCTAACAAGTAATCTAACAATTTCACAACAACTACCTTATACACACAAGTGTAAAGGAATTAATAAGAATATGTACATAAAAATATATGGATGAGCGATGGCCGAACGGTATAGGCAAGATGCAGTAGATGGTACAGAGTACAGTATATACATATGAGACAAGTAATGTAGGGTATGTAAACATTATATAAAGTGGCATTGTTTATAGTGGCCAGTGATACATTTATTACATCCAATTTTTTATTATTAAAGTGGCTAGAGATTTGAGTCAGTATGTTGGCAGCAGCCACTCAATGTTAGTGATGGCTGTTTAACAGTCTCATGGCCTTGAGATAGAAGCTGTTTTTCAGTCTTTCGGTCCCAGCTTTGATGCACCTGTACTGACCTCGCTTTCTGGATGATAGCGGGGTGAACAGGCAGTGGCTCGGGTGGTTGTTGACCTTGATGATCTTTTTGGCCTTCCTGTGACATCGGGTGGTGTAGGTGTCCTGGAGGGCAGGTAGTTTGCCCCCGGTGATGCGTTGTGCAGACCTCACYACCCTCTGGAGAGCCTTATGGTTGTCGGCGGAACAGTTGCCGTACCAGGCGGTGATACAGCCCGACAGAATGCTCTCGATTGTGCGTCTGTAAAAGCTTGTGAGTGTTTTTGGTGACAAGCCAAATTTCTTCAGCCTCCTGAGGTTGAAGAGGCGCTGCTGCGCCTTCTTCACAACGCTGTCTGTGTGGGTGGACCACTTCAGTTTGTCCGTGATGTGTGCGCCAAGGAACTTAAAACTTTCCACCTTCTCCACTACTGTCCCGTCGATGTGGATAGGGGGGTGCTCCCTCTGCTGTTTCCTGAAGTCCACGATCATCTCCTTTGTTTTGTTGACATTGAGTGTGAGGTTATTTTCCTGACACCACACTCCGAGGGCCCTCACCTCCTCCCTGTAGGCCGTCTCGTTGTTGTTGGTAATCAAGCCTACCACTGTAGTGTCGTCTGCAAACTTGATGATTGAGTTGGAGGCGTGCATGGCCACACAGTCATGGGTGAACAGGGAGTACAGGAGAGGGCTGAGAACGCACCCTTGTGGGGCCCCAGTGTTGAGGATCAGCGGGGTGGAGATGTTGTTTCCTACCCTCACCACCTGGGGTGGCCCGTCAGGAAGTCTAGGACCCAGTTGCACAGGGTGGGGACGAGATCCAGGGTCTGGAGGGTTTGGAGGGTACTATGGTGTTAAATGCTGAGCTGTAGTCGATGAAAAGCATTCTTACATAGGTATTCCTCTTGTCCAGTTGGGTTAGGGCAGTGTGCAGTGTGATTGCGATTGCGTCGTCTGTGGACCTATTGGGGCGGTAAGCAAATTGGAGTGGGTCTAGGGTGTCAGGTAGGGTGGAGGTGATATAATCCTTGACTAGTCTCTCCAAGCACTTCATGATGACGGAAATGAGTGCTACGCGGCGATAGTCGTTTAGCTCAGTTACCTTAGCTTTCTTGGGAACAGGAACAATGGTGGCCCTCTTGAAGCATGTGGGAACAGCAGACTGGGATAAGGATAGATTGAATATGTCCGTAAACACACCAGCCAGCTAGTCTTCGCATGCTCTGAGGATGCGGCTAGGGATGCCGTCTGGGCCGGCAGCCTTGCGAGGGTTAACACATTTAAATGTTTTACTCACGTTGGCTGCAGTGAAGGAGAGCCCGCAGGTTTTGGTAACAGGCCATGTCGGTGGCACTGTATTGTCCTCAAAGCGAGCAAAGAAGTTGTTTAGTTTGTCTGTGAGCAAGACATCGTGGTCCGCGACGGGGCTGGTGACTCTCATTGACTGTAGACCCTGCCACATACCTCTCGTGTCTGAGCCGTTGAATTGCGACTCTACTTTGTCTCTATACTGATGCTTAGCTTGTTTGATTGCCTTGCGGAGGGAATAGCTACACTATTTGTATTCGGTCATGTTTCCGGTCGCCTTGCCCTGAGTAAAAGCAGTGGTTCGCGCCTTCAGTTTTGCACGAATGCTGCCATCAATCCACAGTTTCTGGTTGGGGAAGGTTTTAATAGTCGCTGTGGGTACAACATCACCGATGCACTTGCTAATAAACTCGCTCACCAAATCAGCGAATTCATCAATGTTATTGTCTGACGCTATGCGGAACATATTCCAGTCCACGTGATCGAAGCAATTTTGAAGCGTGGAATCCGATTGGTCGGACCAGCGTTGAACAGACCTGAGCACGGGCGTTTCCTGTTTTAGTTTCTGTCTATAGGCTGGGACCAACAAAATGGAGTCGTGGTCAGATTTGCTGAAAGGTGGGCGGGGGAAGGCTTTGTATGCGTCGCGGAACTTAGAGTAACAATGATCCCAGGTTTTACCAGCCCGGGTCGCGCATTCGATATGCTGATAACATTTAGGGAGCCTTGTTTTCAGATTAGCCTTGTTAAAATCCCCAGCTACAATAAATGCAGCCTCAGGATATGTGTTTTCCAGTTTACATAGAGTCCAATGAAGTTCTTTCAGGGCCGTCGATGTGTCTGCTTGGGGGGGATAAACACAACTGTGATTATAATCGAAGAGAATTCTCTTGGTAGATAATGCGGTCGGCATTTGATTGTAAGGAATTCTAGGTCAGGTGAACAAAAGGACTTGAGTTCCTGTATGTTGTTATGATCACAACACGTCTTGTTAATAATAAGGCATACACCCCCGCCCTTCTTCTTACCAGAGAGTGTGTGTGTTTCTGTCGGCCCGATGTGTGAAGAAACCAGGTGGCTGTACAGACTCTGATAACGTATCCCGAGTGAGCCATGTTTGCATGAAACAAAGAAAGTTACAATCTCTGATGTCTCTCTGGAAGGCAACCCTTGCTCGGATTTTGTCTACCTTGTTGTCAAGAGACTGGACATTGGCGAGTAGTATACTCGGGAGCGGTGCGCGATGTGCCCGTCTACGGAGCCTGACCAGAAGACCGCTCCGTCTGCCCCTTCTGCAGCACAGTTGTTTTGGGTCGCCGGATGGGATCCGATCCACTGTCCTGGGTGGTGGACCAAACAGAGGATCCGCTTCGGGAAAGTCGTATTCCTGGTCGTAATGTTGGTAAGTGGACGTTGCTCTTATATCCAATAGTTCCTCCCGGCTGTATGTAATAAAACGTACGTTTTCCTGGGGTAACAATGTAAGAAATAATAATACATAAAAAAACTAAATATTGCATAGTTTCCTAGGAACGTGAAGCGAGGCGGCCATCTCTGTCGGCGCCGGAAGTGGTTATTAGACTAAAACATTCCACCGAAGGTAGTTCCTCTCCCTGTTCGGGCAGCGCTCGGCGGTCGGCATCGCCGGTCTACTAGCCATCACCGATCCCTTTTTCCTTTTCTGTTTGTTTTGTCTTTGGTTCTTTCACACCTGGTTTAATTTGCCTTCATTTCTGTGTATATATATTTACCCTGTTGCCTGCCTAGGTTTGTGTGGGATTATTTTTTTATTGTGATGTAGCTCGGTGAGGTTATGCCCTATTTCTTGTTTTCACGGATTTAAGAAGAGTGTTATTGTCGGAGCTTTGTTTGTTCCTCCATGCGTGAGTACGGGTTCTCTGTTTTCGAGAGCGTTTTACTTTTGGATTGTGCCATACCTGTAATTGATGGACTTGCCTATTAAAGTACGCTTCTCAGACATCTCTGCTCTCCTGCGCCTGACTCCTTCACCTACCTCCTAAAGCAACATTGTCACAAACATAATCATTACAAACCTTGCTTACATTTGTATACAATCACATGCCTCTCTACTATGCGTGGGAATACTAGGGAACGGATTTCTCAAATTAAAATCACTTGGTGCTGATTTCCTGGTGTTTTTACAGTCTTTTATGTCTCCCCCAAAAAAAGTTTTTTGCTCAGAAAACTTGGGGGGGAAAATAAAACCATCCACGGCCAAATTTGGCCTGCGGGCGCCACGTTTGATAACCCTGCCATGGCATGTCACTGGGACACACACACACACACACCACACACACCACACACACACACACACACACACACACACACACACACACACACACACACACACACACACACACACACACACACTGTTAAGCAAAATATTAAATGTCAAAATGATAAATAATTAGTCAATATCTGTTCTCAAATAAGTTCATTAAAAAGATTACTCATGGTATGTTTGTACATGGTATGCGTGTAAATAACTTCCCTTGCCCCATGAGGTCTTTCCGACACTCATTATAGATTTATAGAACTTACCGCCAACTTATTGGTGGGAACAGGTTCTCAGGTGCTTTCTAAGTGGAATGAGGACATAGAAGGTGCAACACATGCTCCCCCAGCGATAGCTTGTACCACAACAAACACATGCATCCGATACATGTGACTTGGTTTTTGTAATATAAGTGCAATGTAGCTATAAATTTAACACAATCTGAACTATTCCATCTTGGATGGATGCCAGTTATATGACATGGGAAAACATTGTTTTGGCTGTTTTTCCCCCCACTCAAGCTGGAAAAATTATTTAGCTGTGAGAGTGGAGGAAAGAGTCAGAGAGTGAAAGAAAGACAAACACACAGAGAGGGGAAAGAACGAGAGAGAACGGGAGGTAGAGGAGATTTCGGGCCCGGTAGAGTGACAACGAAACTCCACAGATGTCTCCATGGTAACTTACCCCCATCGACCCAAACACAACATCAAGCATACTGGGTAACAACAAACATGATCAACAGCCAGGGGCATAATCATGTTATTATATGAATCAAGAGTCTCGATACACATGCAATGTTTGCAGTGTAGTTTCAGCACCATAAGTTATATACACCTATACATTCATGTGCGAATTTCAGACGTGCAGCAATGGGTTTTTTTGGACAGCAGTGGCTTCTTCTATGGTGTCCTCCGATTAACACCATTCTTGTTCAGTGTTTTACGTATCGTAGACTCAACAGAGATGTTAGCATCTTCCAGAGATTTCCTAGCTGACACTAGGATTCTTCTTAACCTCATTGAGCATTCTGCGCTGTGCTCTTGCAGTATTCTTTGCAGGACGGCCACTCCTAGGGAGAGTAGCAACAGTGCTGAAATTTCTCCATTTATAGACAATTTGTCTTACCGGGACTGACTTTTAGAGATACTTTTGTAACCTTTTCCAGCATTATGCAAGTCAACTATTCTTAATCTTAGGTCTTCTGAGATCTCTTTCGTTTGAGGCATGGTTCACATCAGGCTCTTGTGAATAACAACCTCAAATTTTGTGAGTGTTTTTATGGGGCAGGGCAGCTCTAACCAAAATCTCCAAACTCGTCTCATTGATTCGACTCCAGGTTAGTTGACTCCTGACTCATTAGCCATTAGCCTAGTGGTTCACATACTTTTTCCAACCTACACTGTGAATGTTTAAATGATGTATTCAATATAGACAAGACAAATACAATAATGTGTGTGTTATTAGTTTAAGCACACTGTGTTTGTCTATTGTTGTGACTTAGATGAAGATCAGACCAAATTTGATGTAAAATTTATGCAGAAATCCAGGTAATTCCAAAGGGTTTACACATTTTTTTTGCCACTGTATATATAGACAACTTATACACATTCACACACACTACATTGACACTACCACAAAAAACCAACACACATTCACATACACTACATACGCACACACACACACATAACACACACGCATACAGACACAACACAAACATATTACACTCACACACTTTTACACTCATCATTTGCTGCTGCTACTCTGTTTATTTTACTCTTATTATTATCTATCCTGATGCCTAGTCACGTTACCCTGCCTTCATGTACATATCTACCTCAAATACCATATTATTATCTATCCTGATGCCTAGTCACATTACCCTGCCTTCATGTACATATCTACCTCAAATACCTTATTATTATCTATTCTGATGCCTAGTCACGTTACCCTGCCTTCATGTACATATCTACCTCAAATAACATATTATTATCTATCCTGAATCTGCTAGTCACGTTACCCTGCCTTCATGTACATATCTATCGCAAATACCTTATTATTATCTATCCTGATGCCTAGTCACTTTACCCTGCCTTCATGTACATACAGTTGAAGTAGGAAGCTTACATACACTTAGGTTGTGTCATTAAAACTCGTTTTTCAACCACTCCACAAACTTCTTGTTAACAAACTGTTAGTTTTGGCAAGCGGTCAGGACATCTACTGTGTGCATGACACAAGTCATTTTCCAACAATTGTTTACAGACAGATTGTTTCACTTATAATTCACTGTTTCACAATTCCAGTGGGTGAGAAATGACATACATAAGTTGACTGTGCCTTTAAACAGCTTAAAAAATTCCAGAAATTATGTCATGGCTTTAGAAGCTTCTGAGAGGCTAATTGACATCATTTTAGTCAATTGGAGGTGTACCTGTGGATGTATTTCAGGCCTACCTTCAAAATCAGGCCTCTTTGCTTTGACATCATGGGAAAATCAAAAGAAATCAGCCAAGATTTTGTAGACCTCCACAAGTCTGGTTCATCCTTGGGAGCAATTTCCAAACGCCTGAAGATACACGTTCATCTGTACAAACAATAGTACGCAAGTATAAACACCATGGGACCACGCAGCCGTCATACCGCTCAGGAAGGAGACGCGTTCTGTCTCCTAGAGATGAACGTACTTTGGTGTGAAAAGTGCAAATCAATCCCAAAACAACAGCAAAGGACCGTGGGAAGATGCTGAGAGGAAACAGGTACAAAAGTATCTATATCCACAGTAAAACGAGTCCATATATTGACATAATGTGAAAGGCCGCTCAGCAAGGAGAAGCCACTGCTCCAAAACCGCCATAAAAAAGCCAGACTACGGTTTGCAACTGCACATGGGGACAAAGATGTACTTTTTAGAGAAATGTCCCCTGGTCTGATGAAACAAAAATAGACTGTTTGGCCATAATGACCATTGTTATGTGTGAGGAAAAAGGGGGAGGCTTGCAACCGAAGAACACCATCCACGGGGGTGGCAGCATCATGTTGTGAGGGTGCTTTGCTGCAGGAGGGACAGGTGAACTTCACAAAATAGATGGCATCATGAGGATGAAATTATGTGGATATTGAAGCAACATCTCAAGACATTAGTCAGGAAGTAAAACGTGTCGCAAATGAGTCTTCTAAATGGACAATGACCCAAGCATACTTCCAAAGTTGTGGCAAAATGGCTTAAGGACAACAAAGTCAAATTGAGTGGCCATCACAAAGCCCTGACCTCAGTCATAGGATTTGTGGCAGAACTGAAAAGCGTGTGCGAGTAAGGAGGCTACAACCTGACTCAGTTACACCAGCTCTGTCAGGAGGATGGGCCAAATCACCAACTTATTGTGGGAACTTGTGAACGCTACCCGAAACGATTTGACCCAAGTTAACAACAATTTTAAGGCAATGCTACCAAATACTATTATACAAATAGTAAGCTCCACATTGATCTGGTACTGGTATTCCCTCTATGTAGCTCCAAATTGATCTGGTATTCCTGTATGTAGCTCCACATTGATCTGGTACTGGTATTCCCTGTATGTAGCTCCACATTGATCTGGTACTGGTAGTCCTCTATGTAGCTCCAAATTGATCTGGTATTCCTGTATAGCATCCCATTGATCTGGTACTGGTATTCCCTGTATGTAGCTCCACATTGATCTGGTACTAGTATTCCTGTATGTAGCTCCACGTTGATATGGTACTGGTATTCCCTGTATGTAGCTCCACATTGATCTGGCACTGGTATTCCCTGTATGTAGCTCCACATTGATCTGTACTGATACTCCCGATATAAGCTCCCACATTGATCTGTACTGATACTCCTTGTATGTAGCTCCACATTGATCTGTACTGATACTCCCTGTATGTAGCTCCACATTGATCTGGTACTGATACTCCTTGTATGTAGCTCCACATTATCTTACTGTTTCCCTGTATGTAGCTCCACATTGATCTGTATTCCCTGTATGTACTCCACATTGATCTGACTGGTATTCCCTGTATGTAGCTCCACATGATCTGGTATTCCCTGTATGTAGCTCCACATTGATCTGGTACTGTTTCCCTGTATAGCTCCATTATCTGTACTGCTATTCCCTGTATGTTGTCCCGCCCTGACCATAGAGAGCTGTTTATCTCTATGTTGGTTAGCCGGGTGTGATTAAGGTGGGTTATCTAGGGATTGTATGTCTCTGTCTATGTCTCTGATTGGGATCATATTTAGGCAGCCATTTCCCCTTTGTGCTTCGTGGATCTTGTCTAGGTATAGTTGCCTGTGACACTACTCTGAGCTTCACGTTTCGTTTGTTTCCTTTATTGTTTTGTTATTTGAATTTTCTCTTCCTAATAAAAGGATTGAAACATACCACGCTGCATCTTGGTCCAATTTATGACGAACATGACAGATTGTAGCTCCACATTGATCTGGTATGGTATTCCCTCTATGTAGTTCCACATTGATCTGGACTGTTACCTGTATGTAGCTCACATTGATCTGGTACTGGTATTCCCTCTATGTAGCTCCACATTGATCTGGTACTGGTATTCCCTGTATGGAGCTCCACATTGATCTGGTACTGTATTCCCTCTATGTAGCTCCACAATATGCTGGTACTGGTATTCTGTATGGAGCTCCACATTGATCTGGTACTGTATTCCCTTTATGGAACTCCACATTGATCTGGTACGGTATTCTATGGAGCTCCACATTGATCTGTTACTGGTATTCCTGTATGGAACTCCACATTGATCTGGTACTGCTCATATCTCTACTGATCCCTATGTAGCTCCACATTGATCTGTACTGATATCCCTGTATGAGCTCCACATTGATCTTGCGTACTGAGTATTCCCTGTATGGAGCTCCACATTGATCTGGTACTGGATTCCCTGTATGGACTCCACATTGATCTGGTACTGGTATTCCCTGTATGGAGCTCCACATTGATCTGGTACTGGTATTCCCTGTAAGGAGCTCCACATTATCTGGTACTGGTATTCCCTGTATGGACTCCACATTGATCTGTACTGTACTCCTGTATGACTCCACATTGATCTGTACTGGTATCCCTGTATATACAGTAACTCCACATTGATCTGGTACTGTACTCCCTCTATGTAGCTCCACATTGATCTGGTACTGGTATTCCCTGTATGTAGCTCCACATTGATCTGGTACTGTATCCTGTATGGACTCACATTGATCTGGTACTGATACTCCCTGTATGAGCTCCACATTGATCTGGTACTGGATTCCCTGTATGTAGCTCCACATTGACTGGTATCCCTGTATGTAGCTCCACATTGATCTGGTACTGGTATTCTGTTATGAGCTCACATTGATCTGTACTGTTACTCCCTATTATAGCTCCACATTATCTGGTACTGGTATTCCCTGTATGGAGCTCCACATTGATCTGGTACTGGTATTCTGTATGGAGCTCCACATGATCTGTACTGGTATTCTGTATGGAGCTCCACATGATCTGGTACTGGTATTCTGTATGGAGCTCCACATTGATCTGGTACTGGTATCCCTGTATGGAACTCCACATTGATCTGGTACTGCTATTCCCTGTATGGAGCTCCACATTGATCTGGTACTGGTATTCTGTATGGAGCTCACATTGATTGGTACTGTGTTCTTTATGGAGCTCCACATTGATCTGGTACTTGTACTCCCTGTATGGACTCCACATGATCTGTACTGGTATTCTGTATGGAGTCCACATTGATCTGGTACTGGTATTCCTGTATGGAGCCCACAGATCTGGTACTGGTATCCCTGTAGGAGCTCCACATTGATCTGGTACTGGTATTCTGTATGGAGCTCCACATTGATCTGGTACTGGTATTCTGTATGGAGCTCCACATTGACTGTACTGGTATCCCCTAGGAGCTCCACATTGATCTGGTACTGGTATTCTGTATGGAGCTCCACATTGATCTGGTACTGGTATTCCCTGTATGTAGCTCCACATGATCTGGTACTGGTATTCTGTATGGAGCTCCACATTGATCTGTACTGGATTCCCTATGGAGCTCCACATTGATCTGGTACTGGTATTCTGTATGGAGCTCCACATTGATCTGGTACTGGTATTCGTATGGAAGCTCCACATTGACTCGGTACTGGTATTCTGTATGGAGCTCCACATTGATCGGTACTGTATTCTGTTATGGAGCTCCACATTGATCTGGTACTGGTATTCTGTATAGGAGCTCCACATTGATCTGGTACTGGTACTCCCTGTATATACAGTAACTCCACATTGATCTGGACTGTACTGGTACTCCCTATTGGAGCTCCACATTGATCTGTACTGGTATTCTGTATGGAGCTCCATTCTCGTGTATTTTATTTAACTCTTTGTGTATCTATTTTATTCCAACTGTTTATTTTTAAACTCTGCTTAGTTGGAAGGCTCATAAGTAAGCATTCACAGTAAATTTTACACCAGTTTATTCGTGCATGTGACTAATAAAAATTGCATTTGAGGTACATATTCACCAAAGCGTTTGAGTATAAAACACAAACAAAACAACAAGATACATGGAGAGTAGTGTGTGATTCCCTCAAAAGACATTGAGCTATTGTCTTTCTGCGATTCACTGCACTGTCAAAAGAGACGAGAGTGAGAGTGAGGTGGGTGGGTGGAGAGAGAGAGCGAGAGAATACAGAGTAGTAATGTTCTGGGACATTTATTACATAACACCCAGCGCCACCCTTGCCCTGTACACACATACACACACACACAGTTGTTGAGACCAAGATTGCCTGTACAAGGAGATTGCCAACGCCACCATGAACTATGAAAAACATAGTGCCAACTCGTTTGCTCACACAGTTCTGGAAAAACCCTTTGAAGCACACAGCTATACCCATGTTAAATAACCTAGTTTGAGAAGTGTGTTTGAGTTCCAAGTTCCTGTGTGTACACAAGGAATATGTATACTGTGAACAGCCATAAAGTTTAACCATGGTATTGGTCAGTACAGCTCTGGTCACTGTGCTCAAACATGCAGACCAGACAATACCAAACCAGACAATCCAGACCAGACAATACCAGTCAATACCAGACAATACCAGTCAATACCAGACAACACCAGACAATACCAGACAACACCAGACAACACCAGAACAACACCCAGACAATACCAGGCCAGACAATACCAGTCAATACCAGACAATACCAGACCAGACAATACCAGTCAATACAGACAATACCAGTCAATACCAGGCCAGACAATACACAATCAATACCAGACAACACCAGACAATACCAGACAACACCAGACCAAGAACAATACCAGAATACAGACCAGACAATACCAGACCAGACAATACCAGACCAGACAATACCAGACAATACCAGACCAGACACAATACCAGTCAATTTAGACCAGCAGATACCAAGACAATACCAATACCAGACCATACAATACCAGACCAGACAATACCAGACTATACCAGACAATACCAGACAATACCAGACCAGACCAGACAATACCAGTCAATACCAGACCAGACAATACAAGACAATACCAGACCAGTCAACACCAGACCAGACAATACCAGACCAGACAATACCAGACCAGACAATACCAGACATTACTAGACCAGACAATACCAGACAATACCAGACCAGACAATACCAGACAATACCAGACCAGACAATACCAGACATTACTAGACCAGATAATACCAGACCAGAAAATACCAGACAATACCAGACAATGCAAAACCCCAGTCTTCAACCTCATTATCTATGCAAAACCAGCCACCACAACCGGCTACAACAGGACAGCCATTGACACCTGTGTGTGTCAGAGAGCTTAAAGTGTTATATATAGGCGCCACACACCGGGTCGCTAGTAGTGGCATACGGTGAGACATCTGTCTTCTACTTAGAGTAGAGTTCAACTGACCTTCTTTACCAGTGACAAATCCTTTGTTGTGCTTTGAAGAGTTCATAGGGTCAAGGATGTAAATTATGACACCAAGACCTCTACTAATACTACTACAATGACTTTGACTTATGACTTTGTATCTATTGTATATGGCAGTTAGGTGCTTTGCCTTTGACACATTTACAGTTTGCACCCAGACTACAAATGAGGTTGGTTGGTTTGCAGAGCTGACAATCAAAGAGAAGCAACGTTAGGTCGGAGTCCTTCGATTCAGTGTTGCCTTGACAACATTACAGCAACATCTCCTCGTTGCTGCCAAGTTGCCAACTCAGTCTCTTCCAGAGTCGAGACACACATCAACGTCTCTTTTTCAATTCAGGCCCTTTCATACAAGCAACATAGGCCCGAGAATCAGCGATGCAACAACAACCCTTTAAACACAGTCCCTGAGGGATGGCAATAACATTGGCCAGTTCTGTAGTATTTAACCATGTATCTAATCCACTGTTTCAACCCTACACCCCGGACAATATTACATGAAGTGCGTTGATGACAGAGTTCTCCATTAAGCAAGGCAAAGGTCCACCCGGGGGAAATGGGGGGGGGCACTGGGGAGACAGAACTGCATAATGCCCTGACAGATCTCTCTCTCTGTGTCTCTCTCTCTCTGCAGAGGCTAACTAGACCCTGGTGTCTTCATAAGACAGTCATGTTAGGGGAGATAGTGGTGGATGAGATCATACAGTCAAGCAACATGGGATGAGAGGGGGAAGGAAACAAAACAACAACAGCAGAGGACTAGGATTATAGGGCTGTTGCTAGTGAGGGGCTATGGTGAGGGGCTACGGTGAGGGGCTATGGTGAGGTGTTATGGTGAGGGGCTATGGTGAGGCGGCACGGTGAGGGGCTACGGTGAGGGCTACGGTGAGGGCTTACGTGAGGCTATGGAGGGCTACGGTTGAGGGCTATGGTGAGGGTTAGGGTAAATGGACTTGGCTAGTGTAGAGCTACAGACACAGGGTTACATTAGGGTAAAGGACTTAGGCTAGCGCAGGGCTATAGTCACAGGGGTTACATAGGGGAAATGGACTTGGGCTAGTGTAGGCTATAGTCACAGGGGTTACATTAGGGTAAATGGACTTGGGCTAGTGTGGGCTATAGTCACAGGGGTTACATTAGGTAAATGGAGGGATGATCAACAGACTGCTTATCACTGTTGTTGTGTCACCACTACTTAACAGGCCACTACTATAAATCAAATCACATTTTATTTCTCACATGCTTAGTAGACAACAGTGTAGGCTAACAGTGAAATGCTTACAGGTCCTTTTCCAACAATGCAGAGTTAAAGATAAAAATAATAAAATTGTGACACGAGGACGAAATACACAATGAATAATGAATAACAATGGCTATATACAGATATGAAAGTCACATGGCTATATACAGGAGTAGAAAATAACATGCTATATACAGGAGTAGAAAATAACATGGCTATATACAGGGAGTAGAAAATAACATGGCTATATACAGGAGCAGAAAATAACATGGCTAATACAGGGAGCAGAAAATATCATGCTATATACAGGAGCAGAAAATATCATGGCTATATACAGGAGCAGAAATATCATGCTATAACAGGAGCAGAAATCCATTAACATATAGGCCACCCTTCTGGTGACATATATCAGACCCTCTACGGGGTTTACAGCTGTTATCCAGATGAGAAGGAATGTTAGGCTCTGGAGTTCCAGAGGTATCTATGGCGCAGGTCCTAATCCAGGCACTTGTCATCTCCCGTCTGGATTACTGCAACTCGCTGTTGGCTGGGCTCCCTGCCTGTGCCTAAAACCCCTACAACTCATCCAGAAACGCCGCAGCCCGTCTGGTGTTCAACCTTCCCAAGTTCTCTCACGTCACCCCGCTCCTCCGCTCTCTCCACTGGCTTCCAGTTGAAGCTCGCATCCGCTACAAGACCATGGTGCTTGCCTACGGAGCTGTGAGGGGAACGCACCTCAGTACCTCCAGGCTCTGATCAGGCCCTACACCCAAACAAGGGCACTGCGTTCATCCACCTCTGGCCTGCTCGCCTCCCTACCACTGAGGAAGACAGTTCCCGCTCAGCCCAGGCAAAACTGTTCGCTGCTCTGGCCCCCCAATGGTGAACAAACTCCCTCACGACGCCAGGACAGCGGAGTCAATCACCACCTTCCGGAGACACCTGAAACCCCACCTCTTTAAGGAATACCTAGGATAGGATAAAGTAATCCTCTCACCCCCCCCCCCCCCCCCTTAAAAGATTTAGATGCACTATTGTAAAGTGGCTGTTCCACTGGATGTCATAAGGTGAATGCACCAATTTGTAAGTCGCTCTGGATAAGAGCGTCTGCTAAATGACTTAAATGTTAAATGTAAATGTATGGATTTCAACATATCCCCCACACCTGTGATATAAATCACTGCATTTCAATGTATCACACAATAAAACACGGAGACACCCACATGTTGTAAGAAGAGTGTAGGAATGCAATTCATTTAAATGAACCAAGCCTAGGAAGTCTAACTGTCCACCAGCATCTTGTCGGTCTACATTTGACATTTAACTCTAAACAAATGAGTAGGGCAAGAGTTGTTTGGAAAAGGTCACTGGCACCACTGTGTGCCAACTTGAATGCTAAGTGTGAGAGGCAAACGATAGGAACACACACACAATCACAGCAAGCCTTTGAAAAGCAATACACTGATATAACCATCTGTGGAATTTACCTACCTGCAGGTACTTATTCATAATGTATTGGAAACCATTGGTGTCAAATGGCAAGTTTAAAAAGTACCCTGAAAAGGTTTTGTTGTAGAAACTGTGATATTACTGAGTTATTACTATGTGTGGTATAGAAACAATGCATCTGTCACAATATGACACGGGATAAAATGGACATATCCCCGTATCATTCCATTGATCAAACTGCTAGAATTCTTATTTGGTGTCTGCACACAGCAAAGGATCTGAAACAGGCAAAGCGTGACAAATCTGCAACAAAGAAACAAATAAGGCACAAGCCCTGACTACATTTTTGGCGGGGATCCAAGCAGCCAATTCACAGAGCGGGAGATCCATTTATTCTCTTAGATAATATACACTTAGGAAAAAAATGTGCTATCTAGAACCTAAAATGGTTCTTTGGCTGTACTCATAGGAGAACCCTTTAAAGAACTAGTTTTGGTTCCAGGTAAAAACCCTTTTGGTGCCAGGTAGAACCCTTTTTGGTTCTATGTAGAACCCTTTCCACAGACAGCTTAAGAACCCTTTTGGAACCTTTTTTTCTAAGAGTGTATGATGTTTAGAAAACTGATCTTGCTCATAAAAACGACCTAATAATCCTCTGTTTACAATCCTGAAAGGTGTGATCAATCTGTCATCTATTATGTATGTCTATTCGGGCTAATCCCTCTTGTGCCTACATTGATCAAATCAAGCTTTCAGGACATTCAGGCAATAGCCTAGACTGGGTGCCAGTCTGTTTCTGCAAAACATGATAAGGAGTGGCAAGGAGTGGAATGATAGCTAAACAGACTGGTACACAGGCTAGCAATAGCCTACCCCATGCACAAAATGCAGTGAAAAAATAAATGAGAATCGTTTTTACCTGGATGATGAGACGGCAAAGTCCCCACCGTCCAACAATCGGATCTTGCAAAAAAGTACCCCATTGACAAACGGTACGGCCGTGAGCTCGTCCAATGTAAAATGGATTTGAAACTTGAACCTCTTCTTTTTCATTAAAAACGCCATTGAGACGGTTGAAACAGGTGAACTGGAATATGTTGACAGGTTTATTCAGCAGAAATAGTCCGAAATTAAACCTTTGGGATTGACCAACAAAAAGGATAGGAAATGAAACAAAGTATTAATTTCGTTTTTAAATCAGGAGCTTGCAAGTCCTTGATGTTTTGGCTCAGCATCTCTGATGACCCAGTCTTGATTCGGACCTGTAGCAGGGAAAAAATAACAGGTGCTTTACGATCATATACTGAAGTGTGCAAACACATCTTATTGGTTATCCCTAATTTTTCTCACATATAGGTTAAAAGCCTTTCATGAAATATATATAACAAACAGATTATTGTAGTGATATTCATAGCCGATTATTATACTTATATTCAATCAGGGCTACTTCAGAGAAAATAGTTTGAAGGCATATCCTACACACGAACACATGCTTTGTTAAGATGTTCTCATGGCTTTTCTTTACACCCTGTGTTAGTTATGGGATTTAGACATTATAAAGTATCTACACCATTCCCCAAACCACACGTTAATTCGCAACTGGTGATTTGTAGGTAGTCGGCGTCAGTAAAGTAGATACAAAAAGGAAAGGATAGTTCCACCCATGATCTATTCGATTCTTCTGCATTATATGAATCGTACCAAGTATTTCTTGCCAACCCTCCACGCAAACACAAGCGCATGTCAACCAGAGAACGAGGTGAATTAACAGAAAGTATACAGACACAATTACAACTAAGACACTCAAATATGTCAAAGAAAGTAATAGTTTTACCTCATATTCAAAGAGGACAACGTGACATCTCCTCACAGTCCAGCAACACTGACATTCATACTTTACTTTGAACCATTGTGGGCTGTTCTTGACTCTAGTCCCTCCTATCTTCTAAATATAAATCGAGATGCTAAGCACCGCCTTCGGCTCAGAGAATCGTGTAGATTACTTTTTGCATTATGTATAATAAATAATCTGAATTGATAGACAGTATCCACAAACATAAACGTCTTAGACATTATAATCAATTTCTTTTAACCACCCAAAAGTTATATAATTTTCAGTTCATTAGTACTCATAAATCCACATTTTATGAGGAGAAAATTATCATGTTCTTCTACTGGCCTATTATCAATATGTGAAAACATCAAAGTACGTTAATGTGCAGAATACTCGTCTAAAATAAATAACCTTCACACTGTCATGTCAAATTGTGATTGGTTCAATCTTGACATAGAGCGCCATCTGCTGGTAATTGTAACATTGACGTTGCATCCTCATTTTTATTGAGTCAGTGTCAGCCTACATTTTACAGTCAGTCGTGTCAGTGCCAGCTAACTGTATTTTCCCATCAAACCCAACCAAATCATGAGAAAACAAAAAGGCAATTACTTGACACATTGGAAAGAATTTACAAAAAAAACAGAGCAAACTTGGCCCTAAACAGAGAGTACACAGTGGCAGAATACCTGATCACTGTGACTGACCCAAAATTAAGGAAATATTTGACAGACTCAGTGAGCATAGCGTTGCTATTGAGAAAGCCCCCCGAAGGCAGACCTGGCTCTCAAGAGAAGACAGGCTATGTGCACACTGCCCACAAAATGAGGTGGAAACTGAGCTGCACTTCCTAACCTCCTGCCAAACGTATCACCATATTACAGACACGTTTCCCTCAGATTACAGACACACAAAGAATTAAAAAACTCCCATATCTATTGGGTGAAATACCACAGTGTGCAATCACAGCAGCAAGATTTGTGACTTGCTGCCACAAGAAAAGGGCAACCAGTGAGGAACAAACACCATTGTAAATACAACCTATATTTATGTTTATTTATTTTCCCTTTTGTACTTTAACTATTTGCACATCATTGCAACCCTGTATATATACATATGACATTTGAAATGTCTTTATTCTTTCGGAACTTTTGTGTAATGTTTACTGTTAATTTAGTATTGTTTATTTCACTTTTGTTTATTATCTATTTCACTTGCTTTGGCAATGTAAACATAAACTCAGCAAAAAAAGAAATGTCCCTTTTTCAGGACCCTGTCTTTCAAAGATAATTGCTAAAAATCCAAATAACTTCACAGATCTTCATTGTAAAGAGTTTAAACACTGTTTCCCATGCTTGTTCAATAAACCATAAACAATTAATGAACATGCACCTGTGGAACGGTCATTAAGACACTAACAGCTTACAGACGGTAGGCAATTAAGGTCACAGTTATGAAAACTTAGGACACTAAAGAGGCCTTTCTACTGACTCTGAAAAACACCAAAAGAAATATGCCCAGGGTCCTTGCTCATCTGCGTGAACGTGCCTTAAGCATGCTGCAAGGAGGCATGAGAACTGCAGATGTGGCCAGGGCAATAATTACAATGTCCGTACTGTGAGACGCCTAAGACAGCGCTACAGGGAGACAGGACAGACAGCTGCTCGTCCTCGCAGTGGCAGACCACGTGTAACAACACCTGCACAGGATCGGTACATCCGAACATCACACCTGCGGGACAGGTACAGGATGACAACAACAACTGCCCGAGTTATACCAGGAACACACAATCCCGCCATCAGTGCTCAGACTGTCTGCAATAGGCTGAAAGAGGCTGGACTGAGGGCTTGTAGGTCTGTTGTAAGGCAGGTCCTCACCAGACATCACCGGCAACAATGTTGCCTATGGGCACAAACCCACCGTCGCTGGACCAGACAGGACTGGGAAAAAGTGCTCTTCACTGACGAGTCGCGTTTTTGTCTCACCAGGGGTGATGGTCGGATTTGCGTTTATCGTCGAAGGAATGAGCGTTACACCAAGGCCTGTACTCTGGAGCGGGATCGATTTGGAGGTGGAGGGTCCGTCATGGTCTGGGGTGGTGTGTCACAGCATCATCGGACTGCGCTTGTTGTCATTGCAGGCAATCTCAACGCTGTGCGTTACAGGGAAGACATCCTCCTCCCTCATGTGGTACCCTTCCTGCAGGCTCATCCTGACATGACCCTCCAGCATAACAATGCCACCAGCCATACTGCTCATTCTGTGTGTGATTTCCTGCAAGACAGGAATGTCAGTGTTCTGCCATGGCCAGCGAAGAGCCCGGATCTCAATCCCATTGAGCATGTCTGGGACCTGTTGGATCGGAGAGTGAGGGCTAGGGCCATTCCCCCCAGAAATGTCCGGGAACTTGCAGGTGACTTGGTGGAAGAGTGGGGTAACATCTCACAGCAAGAACTGGCAAATCTGGTGCAGTCCATGAGGAGGAGATGCACTGCAGTACTTAATGCAGCTGGTGGCCACACCAGATACTGACTGTTACTTTTGATTTTGACCCCGCCCTTTGTTACATTATTCAATTTCTGTTAGTCACGTCTGTGGAACCTGTTCAGTTTAGGTCTCAGTTGTTGAATCTTGTTATGTTCATACAAATCTTTACACAGGTTAAGTTTGCTGAAAATAAATGCAGTTGACAGTGAGAGGACGTTTCTTTTTTTGCTGAATTTATGTTTCCCATGCCAATAAAGCCCTTAAATTGAAATTGACTACGGGAGGGGCACACACTCGTTTGGCCCACATGTTGAGGATCATCAGCGTGGCGGGATGGGCTGTTGCCTACCTTCATCATCTCTGGGTCAGCTCGTCAAGAAGTCTAGGACAGTTGCACGGGGGTGGGTTCAGACACAGGACCCTGAGCTTAGTGATGAGCTTGGAGGGCACTATGGTGTTGAAGGTTGAGCTGTAGTTGATGAACAGCATTCTTACATAGGTATTCCTCTTTTCCAGGTGGGATAGGGCAGTGTGCAGTGCAATGGCGATTGCGTCGTTGGTGGATCTGTTGGTACGGTATGCAAATTGTAGTGTAGGTGGAGGTGATATGAACACTTCATGATGACAGAAGTGAGGGCTATGGAGTGGGTCATTTAGTTCAGTTACCTACCTTTCTTGGGTACAGGAACAATGGTGGACATTTTGAAGCAAGTGAAAACAGACTGGGAAAGGGAGATTGAATATGTCCAGAAACACTCCAGCCAGCTGGTCTGCACATGCTCTCTGGACGCTGCTTGGGATGCCGTAGAGTAATATAAAACATAGAGAACAGGTTCAAAAAGACTAAAGGAAAAACTAATATTTTATGGTATTATTTAAAGAAAGAGTTTATTTTTGTTGCATTGATTTGGAAAATAACGAGCAAATTCTGCACAGAGGTAAAAATGTGATGTAACTATGGCCCACTGGCTGTAAAGAAAAAAAGTACTTCATTCCAAAATCATATGATAAAGAATATTAACTGGGTCAATCTAGCCATACTGACTAAGAAGAAAAAGGGTTTTGACAATCCGGTATACTCTTTTTAGTCAGTATGGCTAGGGTCAATTACAGCAATCAATAGCAGAAAATGTCAACTTCATTTTACAACCAATACAGCAATTTATCTCTATCTAGATATGTATTTCTAGAACTACAACCCTAAACCTAAATGCTTGTTCTAATTCAACTCATTACAATTCTCTCTCACAAACATGAGCAAGCTCACAAATGCATTTCATACACCCTCTCATTCACGCACGCACGCACACACACACACTTTCTCATTCTCTCTCACACGCAAACAAACAAACATACACACACACTGAGTCTTTATTAGCCTTCATCTGCTGGCTGTGGAGGCGGGGTCTTGGGCCTCTGTTCTGAACCCTCTGCAGCAGCCCCAGCGCTGTTGTTGGAGTTGTCAGTCCCGCTCTGCAGGAACTTCCTCAGGTCCTTGAGAGCAGGCCTCATCATCTGAACCAGGGCCAGCAGGGCTGCCTGGGTTCCCTCCAGGGCCTGGGCCTGCCTCTCCTGGGCGTAGGCCTGCGCTTCCTGGGATCTCCGGATCATCTGCAGCAGCTCGTTCTGGCCCTCCAGGTGCTGGGCAATCTGCCTCACGTGCACATTGGTAACCCGCTGTTCTTGGAGGAGCCGGGCTGAGTTGAGGGCGATGCGGCTCTTCAGCTCCTGGGGCTTGGCCTGGCTGTGTGGCGGAGAAGACGACACTGACGTCAGCATCTCCACCGGATGCGACTCCACAGCGGTCACCACGGTGGGCGTGGCTTCAGTGGTGGTGCAGTACTCCACCACACCGCCTTCCTCCAGTGTGTGGTATGTGGTCTCGGCTGGTGGAAAGAAAGACGGTTTTGCCCGTAAGTATAGGATTATTCATTACCGGTCTTGGAGATATACAGGCTGATTCAACTATTCATCAAGACCCTTGATTAGCAGAATGATTCAGCCTGAGAATCAGACTGAGTCCAATGTGGCTCTGTTGGTAGAGCATGGTACTTCCAACACTAGGGGTGTGGGTTTGATTCCCATGGGGGACCAGGCCGAAAAATATGAAAATGTATGCACTCAGTACTGTAAGTTGCTCTAGATAACAGCATCTGTTAAATTACTGAAATGTAAATGTATTAGTGCTGTGGTTGGGGAAAGCCTGCACACCCTGTCGTTCACCTCAAGTAAAGTGTGCAATTAATTCAAAATAAATTATAATACCAAACATTTCAAACCTTGGAATAAACTACTTACCATCTAATTTAGTCTCCTCGCATGATGCTGAAGCTGTCTGAAGGCCTATACATATCAGAGAAAGAAAAGGTCAGGAGAGGAAATTGTAAAGAAAAAAGTGTTTTGAATAGATTAAGCAATGTATTGAAGCAATGTTTTGTCCTTTAAATTTTGTGTGGCAATCTGAATAAATGGCTATTGCGACATAAATAACATTATTTACATATCTTCACACTATTAGTGTGTAACATTGGAGCTGACGAAGAGTAATTCACTCTTGCTCTTTTTGCCAATTTCATTACAGTCGGGTTAAAAACATGTGAAAAACGTACTCTCTGTGAGTGTCACGGTGGTGGCTGAACTCATAGTAACAGGTAAAGTTATCTCAGCATCTGGGTCTCCAGTAGGTAAACTGATGATAGTCGCCTCTCCCAGAAGGTTACAAATACGCTGCTGCATAGCAGTGAGGATGACGGGAACAGGAGTGCAGTCGGTAGTGGTCTCCTCAATTGCCGCCCTAGCCTGGGCCACTTTGCGCCTCACCTCGGTCTTCATATCCGACCACTTCTTCTTGACTTCAGCCAACTCTCTTGGGCATGTTGTTACAGCGTTCACCTTCTTCAGAATTTCTATCCACGCGTTATTCTTTGCTATGTGAGTGACTCCAGCATTGAAGTGGTTAACGAGTGTGTGCTTTTGTTTCTCTATTTCCTCCACAATAATTTCGACCTCCCTCTCTGAAAAATTCATTTTTCTTTTTTTGGTATTCGATGCCATATTTGAATAAATTCCTGTTTTTAAAATACAATTGTGCGTATTGTACGCAAAAATAGTAGGATTTACTCAATTGATCTGCGCAACGTAATGGCTTCCAGAATCGGCTTCTTCTTCTTCTTCCTACAAACAACGCTTACGTTCGTTGTGCTTAGATCTCCGCCCAACCTACCAATGTAGCACCATGATTGGTTACATTCTGAGGGTCCCTCCAGTTTTACCTGCTGCCGTTGGCTAAACCAAATGCCAATCGTTAATCCTCATAAAACGATGTTTTTCTTTATTTAAAACAACAAATTGATAAAATGGCAACATTGCATTAATATATACAATAGGCTATGTTGTGATGTGGATGTTTTGTCATGAGATGGTGAGTCTAGCCATTATGTTTTCATCCACGTATTTAAATTCACCGGTTTCCTTGTAGGTCTGACAAATGTACATTTAACAATGGTGATTGGCTACTCGACCTATCCATCATGCGTATTCCAACACCCCTCCCCATTCAGACGTCGCGCTTCTCCAGTCACTCGTTGAACGAGTTCGTTTTGCATGGCCCGGTGCCACAGAGGAGAGGAGTTTTTCATTTTAGACCATGCCATCAAAGATTTTTATAACTAAGTCAAGATAGACCAGTGCCTGTCATTATCGAATGGAACACATTTGTCATAGTGGGCAGAAAAAGCAAGGAGGTGGGCAGACCTATTTCTATTTTGCCCTGTTTATCAAAAGTGTTGGAAAAACTTGTCAATAATCAACTGACTGGCTTTCTTGATGTCTATAGTATTCTCTCGGGTATGCAATCTGGTTTCCGCTCAGGTTATGGTTGACTTTTTAAAAATTGTTTCAACAGCTTTCTTATTAGAAGAATGTTGAATGGTCTTAATGTACTGCTCGAGAAAGTTTTAAGTTCCTCGGCGTACACATCACGGGCAAACTGAAATGGTCCAATCACACAGACAGCGTGGTGAAGAAGGCGCAGCAGCGCCTCTTCAACCTCAGGAGGCTGAAGAAATTATGCTTGTCACCAAAAACACTCACAAACTTTTACAGATGCACAATCGAGAACATCCTGTCGGGCTGTATCACTGCCTGGTACGGCAACTGCTCCGCCCATAACCGTAAGGCTACACCACCCGATGTCACAGGAAGGCCAAAAAAGATCATCAAGGACAACAACCACCCGAGCCACTGCCTGTTCACCCCGCTATCATCCAGAAGGCGAGGTCAGTACAGGTGCATCAAAGCAGGGACCGAGAGACTGAAAAACAGCTTCTATCTCAAGGCCATGAGACTGTTAAACAGCCATCACTAACATTGAGTGGCTGCTGCCAACATACTGACTCAACTCCAGCCACTGGAAAAATTGATGTAATAAATGTATCACTAGCCACTTTAAACAATGCCACTTCATATAATGTTTACATACCCTACATTACTCATCCCATATGTATATACTGTACTCTATACCATCTATTGCATCTTGCCATCCTGATGTAATGTATCACTAGCCACTTTAAACAATGCCACTTTTATATGTTTACATACCCTACATTACTCATCTCATATGTATATACTGTACTCTATACCATCCACTGCATCTAGCCTATGCCGTTCTATACCATCACTCATTCATATATTTTTATGTACATATTCTTATTCATTCCTTTACACTTGTGTGTATAAGGTAATTGTTGTGAAATTGTTAGGTTAGATTACTTGTTGGATATTACTGCATTGTCGGAACTAGAATCACAAGCATTTCGCTACACTCGCATTAACATCTGCTAACCATGTGTATGTGACAAATAAAATTTGATTTGATTTTATAGAAAACACAGAAGAGTGTTTTTTTATTATTGAATTTACATTTATGAATATGAAATCTTGCCATTAGCACAATTAGATTTATGAGGTAAAATTGTTTTTCTTTATCCTTATTATGGTTAAGGAAACCGAGCAGCACATTCTCCCATTAAAAAAACAAAAGTCATCAAGAATATTAACAATTATAAAACTGAATATCTTTCCATAATTGTTTTACATCAATGTTAATGTCTTTTTAAAGTTTCTTCAGGTAATGAGGTAAAATTGTTTTTCTTTATCCTTATTATGGTTAAGGAAACCGAGCAGCACATTCTCCCATTAAAAAAACAAAAGTCATCAAGAATATTAACAATTATAAAACTGAATATCTTTCCATAATTGTTTTACATCAATGTTAATGTCTTTTTAAAGTTTCTTCAGGTAATGAGGTAAAATTGTTTTTCTTTATCCTTATTATGGTTAAGGAAACCGAGCAGCACATTCTCCCATTAAAAAAACAAAAGTCATCAAGAATATTAACAATTATAAAACTGAATATCTTTCCATAATTGTTTTACATCAATGTTAATGTCTTTTTAAAGTTTCTTCAGGTAATGATTCGCAGGGCAATACTTATGGATCATTCTGAAAGAGACCTATTTGACCTTGTTAACAAGCAGGTGTTTGTGTGGTAATAACCAGACTTTTTCCCCAACAGATATTAGTGACCAATGTATTCCAGTAAGTTGTGACATAGGGAATGGATACAATATCCCTTTGAAATAAAGCACTTATATATCTGTTGTTTTGAGGGAGCAAAGAGAAACCCATTTTTCCTATTGGTGAGTCAACTGGATTAAGCGAGGGTAGGTCAAGAAGGTGAGGTCTGGCTACACCTCTAAAACAACATGAGAGTTCCAGATGGAATAGCATCAAATACTATGGCGAAGTCTCTAGGTGTAACAGGGATATTGTAACGAGATGTTAAAAAATCCTCATAATTGAGTAACAATCCGTCTGCATTAAAAAATTTACTCACCAGCAGGATATAATTATTAAACCAGTTCTTAAAAAAATAAAGACTTGTTTCTATGCAAAATATCCTTATTGTTCCAAATGAAATACCTATGCGGGGAAAAATTATGTTTATATATTAACGACCACACTAAGAATACTTGTCTATGAAAAGCAGATAATTTTGTAGGAATCTTATCAATGTTTTAGTTACAAAGTAACATAAAATTGAGGCCACCAAAACGGGGGAAGATACAATGAGGGATGAGATTCCAAATTGAAGTTGGATTCTTTAAGAAATGTTTAGCCCAATTTATCTTAAAAGTATTATTCAAAGTAGGAAAATCAAAAAAATTGACACCACTATATTCGTATGAGTTCATAACGACAGATTTCCTAATATAATGTGTACGATTATTCCAGATGAAGTTGAAAAGAACCTGGTCAACTGCTTTACCTATTTTGTTGTCAACATGTAGGGACTAGGCTGTATAAGTAAGTCTGGAAATACCTTCAGCTTTAGAAATAAATACTCAACCTTTCAAGGATAAATCAAGGATTTAACAGAACTTGTAAGAAGTTGGGTTGCAAGCAGGAAGAGGTAAGGCGAAATTGGGCAACCTTGCCTAATTCCTCTTTTCAAATCAAATCTAGGAGAAGTGCCATGCTTTAATTTAATGGAACTGTTCCCATTCATATAAAGAGTTTTAATAGTACTAGGAGGGGTGCGTCACTTGAGTGGGTTGTGTCACTGACGTGGTCTTCCTGTCTGGGTTGGCACCCCCCTTGGGTTGTGCTGTGGCGGAGATCTTTGTGGCCTATACTCGGCCTTGTTTCAGGATGGTAAGTTGGTGGTTGAAGATATCCCTCTAGTAGTGTGGGAGCTGTGCTTTGGAAAAGTGGGTGGGGTTATATCCTGTCTGTTTGGCCCTGTCCGGGGGTATCATCGGATGGGGCCACAGTGTCTCCTGACCCCTCCTGTCTCAGCCTCCAGTATTTATGCTGCAGTAGTTTATGTGTCGGGGGGCTAGGGTCAGTCTGTTATATCTGGAGTATTTCTCCTGTCTTATCCAGTGTCCTATGTCTATGTGCAATTTAAGTATGCTCTCTTAATTCTTTCTTTCTTTCTTCTCTCTCTCTCTCTCTCTCTCTCTCTCTCTCTCTCTCTCTCTCTCAATATTCAAATTCAAGGGGCTTTATTGGCAATGGGAAACATGTGTTAACATTGCCAAAAGCAAGTGAGGTAGATATTATCAATAAGTGAAATAAACAATACAAATTAACAGTAAACATTACACATACAGAAAGTTTCAAAACAATAAAGACATTACAAATGTTATATTATATATACACAGTGTTGTAACAATGTACAAATGGTTAAAGCACACAAGTTAAAATAAATAAGCATAAATATGGGTTGTATTTACAATGGTGTTTGTTCTTCACTGGTTGCCCTTTCTTGTGGCAACAGGTCACAAGTCTTGCTGTTGTGATGGCACACTGTGGAATTTCTCCCCAGTAGATATGGGAGTTTATCAAAAATTGGAATTTGTTTTCAAATTCTTTGTGTGGATCTCTCTCTCTCTCTCTCTCTCTTCTCGTCTCTCTCTCTTCTCTCTCTCTCTCTCTCCTCTCTCTCTCTCTCCTCCTCTCCCCTCTCTCTTCTCTCTCTCTCTCTCTCTCTCCTCTTCTCCTCTCTTCCTCTCTCTGTCTCTCTCTCTCTCGTCTCTTCTCCCTTCTCTCTCTCTCTCTCTCCTCTCTCTTCTCTCTCTCTCTCTCTCTCTCTCTCTCTCTCTTCTCCTCTTCTCTCTCCTCTCTCTCTCTCTCCTCCTCTTCTCTTCGCTTCTCTCTCTTCTCTCTCTCTCTCACTCTCTCTCTTGTCCTCTCTCTCTCTCTCTCTCTTCGTCCGTCCTCTCTCTTTCTTCTCTCTCTCTCTCCTCTCTCCTCTGTCTTCTCTTCTCTCTCTCTGCCTACTTTCACTGCATCGTCC